>NC_059294.1:6557500-6652500 GCF_017591435.1 Portunus trituberculatus | reverse complement strand
GTTCTCTTTCAGGTAAAAGTTTAAATAACCAAGTAAAAATCAGGTTTGTCGTTTGCTTTTTCCTTACATACAAGCACACAAACACAGATACATGTGAAGATTCTTATTCTTACACACATATCAATATATTTGTCCGTATCCTTTGGCTAATTCTATCGGCTCTATAAGGAGACTGGCGACTGAGTGGGTCTTTTTCTTTATATTTTTTGTTACCCCTTGGGCAGTCCTTCTCTCTTACATAAAAGAAATATATATATACACATTCATATAAGAGACAGACAAACAGACGAACAGACAGATAGACGAGCTGACTGGCGGACTGATAGACTGACAAGGAGTTGATAAAGACGGATCTCATTATTCGAATAAGAGATCATTAGAGATTAGGAGCTTAATCAAGTGGAAGATAATTATACTAATTAGTCAATAAAGAACAGTGTGTGTGTGTGTGTGTGTGTGTGTGTGTGTGTGTGTGTGTGTGTGTGTGTGTGTGTGTGTGTGTGTGTGTGTGTGTGTGTGTGTGTGTGTGTGTGTGTGTGAGTGAGTGTGTGTGATGAAAGTTGCTACACTGATTCTCTCTCTCTCTCTCTCTCTCTCTCTCTCTCTCTCTCTCTCTCTCTCTCTCTCTCTCTCTCTCTCTCTCTCTCTCTCTCTCTCTCTCTCTCTCTCTCTCTCTCTCTCTCTCTCTCTCTCTCTCTCTCTATTTACTCCTGTAATTTATTTAAGCTCCGAGGACTGTGTTGGGTCTCTCTCTCTCTCTCTCTCTCTCTCTCTCTCTCTCTCTCTCTCTCTCTGTTGCAAATCCCATCGTGGGTTTCGAATATTTACCAATAATCCTCCATATCACGCCGCGACCCACACTGTAAGTCCACACCTCCCCCGCCCACCTTGCCTCCCTTCCACCTTCCACCAGTTCACCCTCCCTCCCTCTCCGTCTCCCTCTCCCTCTCCCTCTCCCTCTCTCTCTCCTGGTACCCTTTCAAATCCAGTATATTGGGTCATTCTCTCTCTATTTCATTCCTTTCTCTCTCTCTCTCTCTCTCTCTCTCTCTCTCTCTCTCTCTCTCTCTCTCTCTTTACTACGTTCGTTCTCTCCATATGACCCTTTACTGGAACATAATTCACCGTTTATTATTTTCCCTCCCTTTTCCCTTAACCTTACGTGCGGGTATGTATTTTCTCTCTCTCTCTCTCTCTCTCTCTCTCTCTCTCTCTCTCTCTCTCTCTCTCTCTCTCTTCGCGACTCTTGGCTTCATTCATCTCCATATTTTTCTTTCCTCCACCTCACTCTTACCTCTTTCCTCTCTTCCCTCTTCCCTCCATCTCATTCCTTCCACTCCCTCACTCCTTCCTCCATCCCATACATCCCTTACAGCCCCTCACTTCTCACTCCTGGCCTTCTTCACCGCCCCCTTCAGGGAACTGTATTCGGGGCGAGGGGGCCTAAACCTCCTCTTGGTCCTCTTCCTCTTGTTCTCTCCCATGGTCAATAATTTTTCTCGCCGCCTCGTCCACTTCCTCTTGCTCAGCAGAAATAAAGTCGAGGATTCCTTCACCCACCGAGAAAGAGAGAGAGAGAGAGAGAGAGTGGAAGAAGAGGAAGAGGATGAGGAGAGAGGGAGAAAGAAGATGAAAAGGAAGGGTCGTACGTAATGCAGAAAGAGAATACGTCACTGCCAAACGATTCGAAAACCCTTTGAGTAATGGGTCCTTCAAGTCTCTTCCACCACCACCATCACTACTACTTACGTCACCACCGCCACCATTGCCATACCAAGGTCACTCCAGCGCCTCCTCCTCCTCCTCCTCCTCCTCCTCCTCCTCCTCCCATCTACAAATTCAACTACTACCTTTAACTATCACTATCAGTATTAACTATCATTACTCCTTCTCTCTACAATCACACAGCCATCATTTGTTCTTACTTCCACCAAACTGTTACTCCTCTCGCCATCCTACCTTCATCTCTGCAGCAAGCACCACCGCCGCCGCCACTGGCCCCTTACTACTTCACTCGCTGCCTACCTGCTTCGACCCCATCCCTGCCACCACCTCCATTACCGCCACCACAAGTCCCTCTCCCTAACGCTGCACTTACTATCTGGGCTCTCTATCCATGCCACAACCACAGTTACCGCCACTATAGATTTCTTCCTACTGTCTTGTACTCGTCGTTATTGCCTGTCCCTCTGCCACAAGTCTGCATATACAGCCACATCGATACAGTCACCACAGTCATCTTTATCTGTCTACTACATTATTTACTCCCCGTCTGCAGTTTTTCTACCTCCCTCACAGCAGTTTCACCGTCACAAACCTCCTTGCTACCCCTTATCACTGCTCTTTAATCCATTCAGTACTGGGATGCATTTTTATCATAAGTTTTGGGTATTATTAAACGATTTTATTGATATTAGAAAGGGTCTATGATGGTCAGAAGGTTAGAGGCAAGAGTCTTCACTATGTTAATCCCCACATAATTTTCTGAAGCTGTATAAAATAACCAACCAATAAGCAGAATAAATATAAAAACGAGTCATGGTATTGAAGAGGTTAAAATCTACTTCTCGTGCTATACTGCAACCATCATTAACACAACGCGCTCCTCTAACTCTTACATCACTGCTCTCACCCACGCCTTCACCCTCACTGCCGCCCTCTTCCCTCCACCGTCTCAGCCTTCGCCGTCTGCACTTGAAGGTTGACGACATGATTTACCTCCAGACGGCGCTTCGCCCACCACCATGCGAGAGTTTCCACGCAGCACGGGGACCAAGGAAGCTGATTACCGAACCTCCATGTTTATTTATTTTCCGAAACTCTCGACAATTTTTCCTTAAACATTTTTGGGGTTGCGTTCAGGTGTTGTGGTGCTGTGAGTGCTGACATCGTAGTGCTGGAGGATTTACGAGGTGAGAGGCTGGTGACTGACTGAGTGATTGATTCAATGGTTGGTTGGTTAACTGGTATGGATGGATGGCTGAGTGGCTGGTTGGGTGAGTGAGTGACTGACTGGCTGGCTGGGTGGCTGAATGACAGGATGACTGGCTGGCTTGTGGACTGGCTAAATGGATGGCTGGCTGAGTGGCTGGCTAGATGACTGACTGGCTGACTGGCGGAGTGGCTGGCTGGCTGGGTGACTGACTGACTGACTGGCTGGCTGAATGGCTGAATGGCTTGAACTGCTGGTTGACCGCGCGACTGACTAACTAACTGGCTGACTGACTGACTAACTGGGTGACTGACTAACTGACTGACTGATTGACTTTTACACCGATACTTAAAGAGAAAATAAGTAGCATTTAGTGAAGGGGAAAGTGGGAGAAGGAAAAAAATAAAGAAGGAGAAGGAAGAAGAAGAGGAGGAGGAGGAGGAGGAGGAGAAATAGGAGGTAGTTTGTGTATACTTTCCTTATATTTCTTTTTACTAAGGGCAGTGATGTGTGTCCCTCATTAAGTGGTGATCGCTCCTTCCTCCTCTACACCAACACCACCACCACCACCACCACCACGTAAATAATGGAAGGCCACGGAAAAAGTGATGTCTCATATTAGTTTCTGTTTCCATTTTATTGATTTTTTGCCCTTTCTTTTCCAAACTTACTATCATATTTTCTTTTATCTTCTATTCTTTTATTTTTGTACATTCTTTCTTTCTTCCTTTCTTCTTGTTGTTGTTGTGTTGTTGTTGTTGTTTTCTTGTGTTTCTTCTTTTTCTTTCTTTCTTCTTTTCTTCTTCTTCTTGTTGTTGTTCTTTTCTTCTTCTTCTTGTTCTTCTTTTCTTCTTCTTCTTCTTCTTCTTCTTCTTCTTCTTCTTCTTCTTCTTCTTCTTCTTCTTCTTCTTCTTCTTCTTCTTCTTCTTCTTCTTCTTCTTCTTCTTCTTCTTCTTCTCCTTTTCTCCTCCTCCTCCTCCTCCTCCTCCTCCTCCTCCTCCTCCTGCAGTAGCTCTCTGAAGTTTTGTGAGTGTTCATGTAATGTTTTGAAGTTAATAGCCGTGTCTCTGTTTACTTGTTTGTTTTCCTTCCTTTTTGTTATTAGAGAAACTATTAATCATCCTTTTCTTTTCCTATGTTTCTTTTTCTCTCGTCTCATTTCGTTTTTTCTTCCTATTTTTCTTTTTTCCCTTTTTCCTTCTTTTAATGGTTTGTTGCTCTCTTTCTTTCATTTTCTTTTCTTCCGTTTTCTTTTTATCTTTCTCTTTCTCGGCGAGGACCGTTTCATATCTTCCCTTCTCGATTTTATTTCCTTTTCCTTTTCTCTCTCTCTATCACGTTACGTAATATTTCTTTTCCATGATTTTTGTCTCTGGCTTAAATTCTTGTTCTTTTTCTCCTCCTCCTCCTCCTCCTCCTCCTCCTCCTCCTCCTCCTCTTCTTCTTCTTCCTCATTTCTTTTTCACATTCAATTTCAGTACGCATTTTTTTTCATTCCCGTTTTTATTCCTTTACTTAATCTGTGGAACTCATTTTTTTTTTCTTTATTTTTTCTTGCAAGATTTTTACTAATTTCCTTCTACTTCTTGTATTGTTCTCATATTTCCGTTTTTTTTCTCTCTGTCGTTTGCACTTATATCTGTATTATTTTTTCTTTCAATTGTAAGTGCTGTCTAACTATCCTAAATATTTCTGTGGACATTCATCTTATTCATTTTCTCTCAGTCACTCATTCTATATACTTATTTTATCATTTGCTATTTAAATTTGGTTTCTGCGTCTAGTTGTGTGTATCATTATGCTTCTTTCTTATTTATGACGGTCTTGTGTGCAATGTGATTCTTGTGTTACCTCTATCTCATCCTCCACGTTTTCCTGATCCCATCTCTTGTATTTCTTTCACTTTCGTGCAAAGGAAACTCTAGAAATCCTTGAATACTGCTCCAAGATAAATTTATGATTCCATTTCTTAGTTTTCCTTTTACTTCTTAACTTAAAATGTCGCCACTTACGCTATGTACGTTTTTTTTTTTTTTTTTTATTCCCTGTCTTGTTTTTTGTCCAATTATTCGTGCAAAGAAAACTCCAGAAATACCTAAATGTTGCGCCAAGATGAATTTACGCTTCCATTTCTTAGTTTTATTTTACTTCTTAGCCCAAAATGTTCCCGTTTACACACTATTTACACTCTGTTTCTTATACAGTTCAGTCTTTCTTTTCGATTTCTACAAATTTTCCTTTTTTTTTTCTTTCGTTTTTATATATTTTTCTTTTTCTACACACATGTCATCCGTAGTAGGAATAGGACAGGAGTAGGCAAGGAGGGCGGGGAAGGCAAGGCAAGGTAGGCCGGGTCTTTCTGTTAAGGCATTCTGTCTTGAACGATCCCCACCACAGGACTCCTCACTTGATCCTCGCCTCTGTGTCCCCTCTCTCCTCTACTCGCCAGCTGATCCCATACCTCCTCTCAAATATATACGTTCTCACACTGCCCTTCCTTCTCCTTCCTCTCCCCATTACTTATTCATCCGTTTCTCCTAGTCACCCCATTCTCTCTCTCTCTCTCTCTCTCTCTCTCTCTCTCTCTCTCTCTCTCTCTCTCTTTCTCCCCCTATCCCCATTAATTCTGTTCCCCCATCTCCCCTTCCCTCTTTCGCATTTATTTCAGTGGCTGCCTTTCATTATTTTTCTCCACTCTTGTTTGCTGTTTCTATTTTTCATTTCCGTTTTTTTTCATTGATATTTCATTCGTAAATTTGCTGTTGTTGTTATTCTTTTTTCATCAATGTTCTTTTTTTTCTTATTGAGTGTTTTTTATCATTTTTTTTTCTTTCCCTCCAGCTTCTCTTTCTTCTTGTTTGGTTTCTTTTGTCTTCTAATCCTCTCATAAGCTCCTTATTGTATATTTCTTATCATGTTTCCCCTCTTCCTCCCTGCTTCTTTTTTTCCTCACGTCTTTTTCCTTTCACATTCTCATCAGTATTTCATTCACTCACTTCGTTCGACATTTTTCCAACCTCCTCCTCCTCCTCCTCCTCCTCCTCCTCCTCCTCCTCCTCCTCCTCCTCCTCCTCCTCCTCCTCCTCCTTCTTCTCTTTCTTCTCTTTCTTTCTCATCTTTTTCTTTTGGTTGTTTCCACACTTCCTTTTATCCTTTTACGCGATTTTTCCTTTATTCTTCCTCCTTCTTCTTCCATGTTTTTCTTTACTTACTTCCTTTCTTTATGTTTTGTCTTTTGTTTTATCCGGACTCTTCCTTGTATTTCTCTCTCTCTCTCTCTCTCTCTCTCTCTCTCTCTCTCTCTCTCTCTCTCTCTCTCTCTCTGTCTATCGACTTCCCTCCGTCAGCGTCTCCGTCACTTACCGTTCTGTTGCCGATCTTGTTCACGCGGCAGTTGAGCTCCGCTGGTTGCTCCACAAGTGCTGTGACGTTGGCTGATCTCTCCACGTCATAGAAGGGTCCCGGGGGCAGCACGTCCACGAAGGGGGGGAGCGAGTTGTGCTGGTGGGGGTGATGGCCGCCAGCCTCGTCGTTTAGAATCGCTCCCGATGTTGCTGTGGAAAGTAGAGAAGGAGAAATGGTTTGTAAGCTAGAGACGGGCGGGGCGTGGCTGCTGTAGGAATAGGGATTAAGGAAGGAAGAAGGAACTGAAGTGCTGAAGGAGAGAGAGAGAGAGAGAGAGAGAGAGAGAGAGAGAGAGAGAGAGAGAGAGAGAGAGAGAGAGAGAGAGAGAGAGAGAGAGAGAGAGAGAGAGAGAGAGAGAGAGAGAGAGAGAGAGAGAGAGAGAAAAGGAGAGAGACCTGGACAGGGAGGTAAATGTAAAGTTTTGGCGAATAAAAAGGACGGGAAGGGAACGGAAATGGAAATGAAAAACAAGGTTAAGAAAGAAACGTTTTACGAGAGAGAGAGAGAGAGAGAGAGAGAGAGAGAGATGATGGACGTGGACTTTAAGGTTGAGGTGAAGAGGAAAGCGGAAAAACGTACTTATGGGAACGGGAAGGAATGGAAGTAATGGAAGAGGTGGGAGGAATGGAAGAGATTGTACTTTTATAGACTGACGAAGATGGATTGTGAGAAGAACATCAATCTCATCTCCGCCTGCAGACTGATTGATGGCAGGGAAAGGGCAAGTCTCCAGATGGTGCAGTAAATACCGTGAGATGCTGATGATGTTTGCTCGCCTTCCATTGATGATTTGAATTGTAAATGTTATGACTTAAGCTTTTCATTTTTCAGTTCGCCATTACCGTTCGATCGTTTCTTTATAACTAGTAGCGAGAATGTGATTAAGTATGTATTAAAAAAAAGTACAGTTTTCATATTTGCTGCATTAAATTTAACGCTGAGATATTGTAAGAAAAATTCGTGTCATTATTCAGTCTCATATCACAGTATTTTTCCCAAAAGTCAAAGAAAAACGCATACAGAAAGCCAAAGGTTAGAGATTTGCCTTATATCAAGAAAGTTAAAGTCCTTATGCCATAAGCTTTACAATTTTTCTTTTTTTCAGCAAAAAGAGAAGCAAGCGAAGGGCAAAGAAAAAAAGGCTCACTTGATTGCCAGTTTCCTGAAAGAATAATAGAGTTATCCAATAGTCTGGGATAAATGTCTTGAAACTTCTCTCTTAAAAGAAATCAAGTCGTGTTCATAGTATATTAATAAAAGCTCACATCTTACTTAGAACACCATCAGGTATCTTTGAGTTTATCTAAGAGCCTGAGCTAACTGTAAAGACGTGGCCAGAACAGCTCACTCATTACACAAACTATACACACTCGCACTGTAAACTAAACCACACTAATAGAAGAAGCAATACAAATCTTAGGAGACAAAAAGGAAGCATTTACTGAGGTCACAGCTGGCTTTGATAGACTCACAATGCCCCCTGAACCTAGTCCTACTAGACCTCACTGGAAACTAAATTACACAAAATAAAGAAATAAATTTACTACCCAGCTGAACTAAAAGAGTATACTGCTCATCTTTTTAATAATTTTTCTTTATTTATACCATGTGGGTTTTTCACGGGAATTTATGGGCTAAAGGGATACTTTTGGGGTACCTCCTATCTAAAATCCTACCCGCTAAGAAATCATTGCCCCGAGTGAGAAAGCCAATCCTCACTCGGACCGTGGACAGGATTCGAACCCGTGCGCTTGGAGACCCCTCGGACCCCAAAGCACGCATGGTTCCACTGTACCACGGCGAAACAAGAAAACATAAATGGGTAGCGATTAATTGTACCTTTGTGCTGCGCTATTGCGAGTTATTGGACCAGCCGCCTAACGAATTAACACAACCTACTGGGATTGGTTCTGTTTGGCATACCACGTGGGAATGTCACGCCGCTCTGGACACTCCCTGGTGGACACCCCGTGATGGGACCATGTGTGTGTGCAATTCACGGAACTATACATTGCTTTTTTTTTTTTTTTTAACCTGCTCGGGAAGTTTAATTTAGTACAGTTTGTTTGGTACTGGTGATCTGGTGTGGTGTGGATCTGGTGGTGTGGTACTGGTGGCGTGGTGTGGTCTGGTATTGGTGGTGTGGTACTGGTGGTCTGTTACTGGTGGTGTGGTACTGGTGGGCTGGTGTGGTGTGGCAATGGTGGCCTAGTACTGGTAATGTGGTACTAATAGTGTGATGCTTGTGCTCTGGTAAAGGTCGTCTGGTACTGGTATAACAGACTGGTATATTGTACTGGATATTCATTCATTCGTGCAAACAAAATATAAAGGAAAAAAAAGATGAGTTATTATTTCCACCAACTCTCCTGATCACTAAAGAAAAAAAAAAAACCTTTGTTCCGTTTCCGAATATGACAGCAATTCGTTATATTAGTTCTCGATATGAAATAATAGGACGTGTGATAACTTATTCGGAGAGAAAAAAAAAAAAAAACGTTCTGGACACACACACACAAATAAAAGTTTTCCCAATTGTTTATTAATTTATAGAATAGAAGGGTCCATGTCATTTAGGGGGTATAAGCACATTTATGTTGAATTAAGTCTATTTTTAAGCACATTTGTACTATGTCCCACAAGTAGAGGCGTCACCTGTCACATTTTGTTACGTGTTACACCCAGGGAGTTCATTACCACCCACCCACCCACCCACCCACACACACACACACACACACACACACACACACACACACACACACACACACACACACACACACACACATACACACGGCCTCTTATACCCCTTTACTTCCTACACACACAGAAAACGGAAACCTGCTACTGGAGATCCAAGAGTGACATGATACACGGATCAGTAATGTGGACACAGCAGAGACGGAAAGACACGAAGTAAGGGAACACAATAGGAGGCAAAAAGAGAGACGCTGCAATAAAGGTTTAGTGGAAGAAGGGAAGGCGAGAAGGGAATAAGGGAGGAAGGTAGAAAGGTAAAGGTGGAAGAGATTGAGATAAGACAGGGAAAAGGCGAGAAGAGAGAGGAGGAAATAAAGAAAAGGAGCAGGATACACGAAAGGCTAAGAGATGGAAAATAAAGAGAAACAGTAGGAAATGAAGAAAAGAGAAAGAGGAGAAGAGAGAAATGTGAACTGTAGAAGAGATGAAAGAGAGGAAGGAAAGATGAGAAGGGAGGAAAAGGGAGGAAATAGAAGAAAGGCGAAAGAGAAAGCAAGGAAGATGAGAGAGAATAGATGAGAAGGGAAGAAAGGAGGGAGAAGAGAAGAAAAACCGAGGAAGGAAGCGAGAAAGAGAGGAGAGGAGAGAAAAGAGAGATGAAATAAGAGAAGAGAAAAAATAGAAAAGAGAGACATATGAAAGCCGAGAGGAGATGTGGCTCGAGAGAGGAAGGTGAAGGAGGAAAGGCGAGAAGGGAAAACGAGAGGGGGGACAGCAGACAAGGCGGAGATGTCGTGTCTTATCCTACAGAGACAGATGGACCCAAAACAGCCATAGTCACGTCAGTCATTGTCTCCCCCTGGTGACTGAACCCGCCAAGATCTCAACGTGGGAGTGATGAGAAGAGGAGTGGGAAATGTGATGAGGAGAGTGATTAGCGGGAAGGGCCGTGAAGGAACCAGGGTCGGAGGAGAAAGAAGGAACGCTTTGAGGAAAAAGGAAAGGTCTTCAGGAAATAAAAGTGAAAAGAAGTCGAGTGGTGGTGATGGGTGTGGTGGTGGTGGTGGTGGTGGTGGTGGAATTGTCGGAGGAAATGATCACATGGGATGTGCAGAGGAAAGAATAAAAGAGAAAAGGGATTGCAAGGAAAGAACAGAGAAAGGAATTACAAAAAAAAAAAAGGAATAAATGCGCACACAAACATTTACGTAAAACTTAACGGATAAACAAAATAGATAAACACAAAAAAGGTAATTGGATACATGTAAGAAAACAAAGATGCATAGAAAACGAGAAAAAGAAAATTTAGAAACAAATGACGGAATTCTTTATATTGACAAACCGGAGTATGGATAAGGATGAATAACCAGGCGATGAATAGCCGGTGATGAGACACGTGAAGCTTATAATACAGGTGTGGGATCAGGTGTGGCGGTGGGGACAGTGTGGAGTGTCGTGTCTGGCGGCTGTTGGTGCCTGGCTGGACTGACGCGGCGGTTTCAGTTTTCAGCGCCGTCATGAGCCGTAAGCGCAGCGGCCCACGTGATATCACAGCCTCAGGAGGTCCTAATCTCTAATGCAAACAGATAATCTCCTTTATTGCCTGCCTTCACTGCCGAACGAAATAGAAAAGGAAATTAATTACATGCAGGAAGAAAAAGAAAGAAAATATCAATGGGAATTTCTTTCACGTCTATTCATACAGGCCGCGTCATGCATACAGTCTTGCCGAGAAATGGAAGAAAAGACAAACCTTGGCGAAGAAAAGCTACTAAAGGGAGAAGTGTCGGAAGTGTAAAAGATTCTCGTGGAGAGAGAAAGAGAGATGAAAGGATGGAGAGAGAAAGGAAAGGGAGATTAGAAACCAATTTGTTGCTGTAAATGACCAGCCTTCGAAGAGAATAATGTTTCGGGCTGCAATCCAGGGAAAAGAAAAGTCATTTCAACTTTCCTTTTAAAACGAATTTCGTGTCATCTGTGCTAAGGCTTTGGTTTTGCCCTGGAGGCTGAGGGAGGAGGCGGGCGGGATGTTGGTGATGAGTGGCTGGTGATGAGAGGGGGAGGGTTGTGGTGGGCGTGGCTGGATGAGGCGAAACAAGGAAAGACATTAAGAGTGAGGAGCAAGAAGGAAGCTTAATAGTCAAAGCGAAAGAGGAAAAAAGGATATAAGGCAACTAACAACCCGGAAGACGATGCAAGGCGGGGCTAGAGGCAGTCTGTGGGGACGGCAGGGCAATGCAAAACCTGAGGATACTGAGGAAGGATGGTACGTGGAAGAGTAGGATGGGTAATGCTTGAACAAGAAAAGATGGGGCTGAGGTTCAGAGAATGGGGACAGAGACAGTACTGGGAAAGAGCTATAAAGAGGAAGAGAGATTATTAAAGCATCGAGGTGTGACAGAGATGAAGAATGAAAAGAACAAGAAGGTTGAGCAATTTTGTCTTGTTCTCTCTCTCTCTCTCTCTCTCTCTCTCTCTCTCTCTCTCTCTCTCTCTCTCTCTCTCTCTCTCTCTCTCTCTCTCTCTCTCTCTCTCTCTCTCTCTCCCATTTTCTCTATATGATCCCATTTCTCATCTACGCCTTCCTATCTCCCTTCTCTCTCTCTCTCTCTCTCTCTCTCTCTCTCTCTCTCTCTCTCTCTCTCTCTCTCTCTCTCTCTCTCTGCTCCCATTTTTCTCTATATATGATCCCATTTCTCATCTACGCCTTCCTATCTCTCTCTCTCTCTCTCTCTCTCTCTCTCTCTCTCTCTCTCTCTCTCTCTCTCTCTCTCTCTCTCTCTCTCTCTCTCTCTCTCTCTCTCTCTCTCTCTCTCTCTCCATCAAATATTTTCCCATCCTCTTTCCCTTCCTTCTTTTCATTTCTTCCCACGTTATCACCCTTCTTTTCCTCCTCACCAGTACCTCACTTTTCTTTCCTTCCCTTCACTCCCTTGCCTTCCTTCCTTCCTATCTCGTCTCCATCTCCACTGCCTCCCCTCCTACATCGCGGAACATTCGGGCAATTTAACAGCTGCAACGAGAGTACTTCAGCCTCGCCCCGTCTGCCTGGCGTGGAGTCCTCACCATCACATCTCACCTCATATTCTCCTAATGAGGATCCTTCATGACCGCCAGAACGCTCCTCTCATTTCTTCTCCGACCGTAGCGAGAGTCAGTACCTTCCTCTTCCTCTTCCCTGCAGTGCGTCACCGTTATTTGCATTCACATCAGTACTTTATTTTCTGTTGTAATCCTTATTAGCTCGCTTGACTGCACCATTCCCCCTGTTCTTATGATTCTGTTAATCTTTTCGAATGCTTTCAGAAATCGAGGCAAGTGGGACGAAACACGTAGGTAGTAAAGTAAGTTGGTAATAGTTGGCAGGAAAGACGTGAGCGGGTAATACGTTAAGAGATGCGGAAGAGGCGAGGAAGACAGAGGGATGCAAAGAGGTGTGGGTGGGTGGGAAACGGAAGACGGTAAAGAAGGGTAAGAAGGAAGAGTGAGTGGGTCGGTAAGAGGCAGGGAGAGGGTGATTAAGTGATACGGGAGACAAATAGACCAAGGGATCGAGAGAGAGAGAGAGAGAGAGAGAGAGAGAGAGAGAGAGAGAGAGAGAGAGAGAGACGGAAGGATTAAGGAGACAGGAAAAATATGAGTGTAAAAGGCGAATGAGAGTCAAAGGGAAGAGGAAATAGGGTGAGTGACAAAGAATCATACAGACTGCTGGAGAAATGACAGTGAAGAGAGAGAGAGAGAGAGAGAGAGAGAGAGAGAGAGAGAGAGAGAGAGAAAAAAAAAACGTAAAGGAAATTAAACGGAAAGGAAAACAAAGACAATAAGAAAGGGAAGATAAAGAGAAGAAATTACGAAAGAACCTTCAAACAGATTTAATTTATTGTTTTATAGATAAATAAGTACCAATATAATGGCCATCGGGAAAAATGATAACAATTCTTTAAAAGACATCAAAGCAAAATGATATATCTGGAGAAATTTGATTAGAAGTAGCAATTTCCTTTGTAATTTGAGTAAGTTGTCGGAAAAGGAAATGAAAACAGAGGAACAAGAATGATTAGTGTTAAGTATACAAAAGAGAGAGAGGAGGGATAAATGAGAAGAGACAGCGGGGAGTGATAAATAAGCAGGAAAGAGAACAGGAGAGAAGGAAGGGAGGAAGAATGGAGAGACGAGCGAGGGTAAGAAATTAGTTGTCTTCTTGCTTTTTCGTCTGTATATACTCTCTCTCTCTCTCTCTCTCTCTCTCTCTCTCTCTCTCTCTCTCTCTCTCTCTCTCTCTCTCTCTCTCTCTCTCTCGTCTATGGATGTAAAGGGTAAACAAGTCATTAGATTGGTTATCAAGAGATGTAATTATGATCATGAATTACGCATTAAGATGATCATAATAATAGTATCAATACCATTACTAACACTATCACCACCGTCACTACTACTACTACTACTACTACTACTACTACTACTACTACTACTACTACTACTACTACTACTACTACTACTACTACTACTACTACTACTACTACTACTACTACTACTACTACTACTACAATCATGGCCGTTCCTCTCAGCTACGACTGGCCTCCCTTTCCCCACAAGCCGTACAATTACTTTCCTTTTTTCTTTAATCAGAGGACATGAAGCGAGGAGAAAGTGCTATTGTGGGTGAAAAAGAAGACACCCTCATGAAGTACTTTTGTTGTTATCTCGGTACTTGTACTGTGCCGTTCCCTTTACTACTTCGCTCTCACTCACCACTATCACCACCACCAACACTACCTCCACCACCATCACCAGCACCCATTACAACTATTATTCTCCAGCCACCCTTCCTATTAGTTCCCTTACAGCCTTCACCATCACGACTATTAGTACTGATACCACCACTACCACTACTACTATTATTGCTACTACTACTACTACCTCACCCTCTTTTTTCATTACTACTGCCACTCCAACCGGTGCCCCAATCGCCTCCGCCTCCGCCGTCGTTCCTGCCGCCACCATCACTCACACTGAAGCCGCCTTGGACGCCGCCAGCCTTCATTATTGCTTCATTTCCCATCATAAGTCACTGCTTGTGTTTTCCTGCGCGCCGTGTCCTGATGATTTGGTCGTGTGTATGTGTGTGTGTGTGTGTGTGTGTGTGTGTGTGTGTGTGTGTGTGTGTGTGTGTGTGTGTGTGTGTGTGTGTCCGCAAAGTCTTCTTCAGCCTCCTCATTACTCCACGCTCATTAATCTCCCGGTGAGGTCTTGGGTTGGAGATGAATTGTGTTGGGCGGCGGGAGTCACGGTGTTCCCCGCCGGCAGGTGACGTGCTTCATTAACGAAATAAACTCAGCAATTTAGTCAGAATTTAAAGTTTAATTAACTTAACTGCTGACGAATTAAAGGTCCGCCCGAGGAACAGACTGGCTGGGTCTCCGCGTGCTGGATTTATGTTAGCGGTGGTTGTTGATTTTCCTTCTCTTGTCTAGGGTTTTCATTCTCACCGAGCGTTCTTCCTCTTCCTCCCTCAGCATTCCCTAGACAGTAAAACTGCCATATCTTTCTCCTTCACAAAACTTAACCTTCTTTATCGTCCTCTTCTTCCTTCCTCTTCTCCTTTCTCTTCATCTCTCTACCAAGTCTCCTTCACACGTGCACAGACTCAGTTAGAAATCAGGTAACCTCTAATGTTTTCAGCTAACTGGATCGCCTTTTGTTCTATCCTTCCACTCAAATGCTGCATGAAACACTCAACACCTAACTCACACACACACAAGACCAGCCACCGCACACCTGTTGCTATTTCATTTCCTGAAACAATTAGCTCATCTTGAACATCTCACACGAAGCGCCTGACAAAGTACACAACACTCACCGCCTGACGCGCTGATCGTCTTGGGAACTCCAGGAGAATGTTCGCATTAGATACTCTCACATCTGCACACACACGTCTCCTTGCACCTGTCCAAGCACCATCCTGTGGCATAATCTTTCACTACAATCTGTGTCTCCCTTCACCACCTCAACACTACATCTCATCATCCTCCACAACACATCAATACCTGCACTACACACTCCAAAACTCTTTCCACACAAATTCAACAACTCTTTACTGTTATCCAAAGTTCCTCTCCTTCAGCATTCCCCAACGCCTTCTCTATACTCACTCTGGCACCTGGTCCTCGTAACCTCAACACCTGTACTCATACCATCACTGATTACTCTCCCCGACATACCACACTCAACACTGTTCCAGCATTTCCTTCATACCTAAACCAGTACCTACCCCAACACAACTATGCCTCACCTTCTCCAGCACGTCCCCCACGCCTCCCTTTCCGTACCTAGCACCTCCCCACACCTGCCCAACACCGACCCTCACCTGTATCTCGTCGGCACGTCGCCACAATTAATGGTCGCCGAGATTGATCTACACGAGTGACGCCACAATTTCATACCTGAGGGAGTCTTGTCTTTAATATTCCACTCGTAATTAACTAAACCTCGTCAATTGCAGGTGTGGAGGCGCCGGTTAATGTATAGGACACGTAGTCTGTAATTCAGTAATTAGTTAATTGGATATGTTTTTGGGGGCTTTTGTTCCTGTTTTTTTTTTTTTTTTTCTCTCTCTCTCAAACGTTTAATTTTGACGATCTGGCTTGACGTGGGCGGGGTGGCGGAGGGGCGGCGTGAGTAGTGGGCGATGGGTGCGGACGGTGCATGGGTGAGTCCGCGTGATCCGTCGTGGCGGATTACGTATGTCAAGAAGGTAATTAGGAAAATCTTCACTAATTAGAGCAGAGTAATGTGGAAGTGAGGGTCTTAATTTTCCCGCGAGGCTGAGTAATGGCTGACAAGTTTTTATTTTTCCTTCCTTTTTTTTTTCTCTATGAACCGACGACGAAATTCGGAAGAAAAAGAGCCGGCGAGACGAAGACGGAGACGGACGGAAGGGTGGGTGGCTCAGGGTGGCTCAAGGAAGGAAGGAAGGAAGGAGTAGTGGGGAGTGGTGGGATGGTGGGGAGGGGTGATTGGCAGTGTGATTATGGTGAGTGGTGCGGCCGCTTGTGCTTCGCTGATGGGAGACCGAAACTTTGATTGGAATGAGCGGTTCGATGGCGCGGCGAGGCGAGGCGAGGCGAAGATTGGGGAATTAGGGGGACTGGGACCGGGTCAGAGTGATGAGGTTTTGTAATGAGCGTTAGGTATGAATAAGTGGATGAATGATTGGGTGATGTGGTGATGTGTGTAAAGTGATTCTCTCTCTCTCTCTCTCTCTCTCTCTCTCTCTCTCTCTCTCTCTCTCTCTCTCTGTATACATGTTGTTGTCCTGCAGAAAGGAAACACATTCTCGTAAATCCCAAGTAAACACCGAGAAGAATAGTATCCGCCACACCTGGACAGTTCCCACCTTGAGACAGAATGAACTGAGCCTTGAAATGGGTGTGGGAAGGACGGACACCTTAAAGGAATAGATATACATGTACTCTTTATATATATTTTTGATGACAGATATTTTGTGATTTACAGCTCAGTAGAAAGGTGCATTATGAATTCACGTTATTGGATATTGATCTTGGGTGAGTAAAGCGCAGTTAAGGAATTTCTTTTGCTCTCACAGTTTAAATATGACGCCTAGATTTTCACCACTAAGGTATTATAATTCTATTTCAGGTATGAGTAGGTCTGATGAAGCCTGCCATTTGGTTAACATATTTTTTTTTTTCTCGTGAAATGGAAAAGTTCATGTACTAGTTGCCATTTAATTGCAGTATTTCATTACCATTGTGTATTAGTTCCTCTCTGGCTAACGAATAGTGACTGCATGAGGTTTGAAAATTACCTGTAGTGAACGGACGTAGAAAATAAAAATGATAGATATCTGTTAACTTGTCAAGAGATTGGCGGCACATAGGGACAGACAAGAGAGGAGAATTAACCCTTTCGATACCGGGACACATTTTTACCTTGAGATTTATGTACGATCAGACCATTTTATTTACATTAGGAAGGGGTGATGGAGGTCTGGAGATTAATGGCCAAAGTCTTCACTATTTTGATATCCACTGAAGCTAAATTTAATCACCAAATAGTAAGCAGAATTAATATGAAAACGCGGCATGGTACTGAAGGGATTAAAGAAACATAAGAGCAAAATCACATGGACGAAAAAACACACAAAGACAAAAATCAAGAAAGTAATTGGCAAAAACTGGAAGGGAATACAATCTTTACAATACCAGCGGGGGAAATTTCTGAGAAAATAGAGCTTAGGAGGCACACGAAGGGGCGCCTTGTCACCCAACACGACCCCATCAGTGCTACGCCGTCGCCTGATGAGAAACACGACACATTCCCGGAAGTAAATACACTACATTATATAAATCTCATGTGGGGCCGAATTGCACGCTGACCAGGAAGTTGTTGTTGGTGGAGGAAGCGATTCGTAAGAGCCTCACGTGATCGATACTCTTCGCTTAGCCCCTTCAATACTGGAACACATTTTAACCCTGCGATTTGTGTAAGATTAGACTTTTTTCTACATTAGGAAGGGTCTATGGAGAAGATTGATACCCACAGTCTTCAGTATTTTAATCACCACATGAGTTTTCGAAGCTGCATAAAATCACCTAATAGTAACCAGAATGAATATGGAAACGCGTCATGGTACTGAAGGGGTTAAGGTAAGAAGCGTTTGCCACTGTTTCATATATTGCTGTGGATAGTTGATATTTGCACCGTTTGCTTTCTCTTCTTTTCTTTTTTTCTTCTCCTCCTCCTCCTCCTCCTCCTCCTCCTCCTCCTCCTCCTCCTCCTCCTCCTCCTCCTCCTCCTCCTTCTTCTTCTTCTTCTTCTTCTTCTTCTTCTTCTTCTTCTTCTTCTTCTTCTTCTTGTTTTTTTTTCTTCTTCTTCTCTATACGACCTTATTCCCACTGTGTTGTAGAGTCAGCCGCTTGAGTTAACTTTTTCTCCATCTGTTTCTCTTCATTGCGTCTTTTTGTGGTCCAAGTTTATTCATGTCACGCGTCAACACGTCTTTCCATCTTATTCTCTGTCTATCCACACTTCTTTACACGTTTTTGTTCCTTTCTTTTTGTAATTTTGTGTGTTGCATTATTTTCATTATTAGATTTCTTTTCTTTTCTCTTTTTGCAGTAAACTATCTAATGAGTATTTCTCTGGACAGTTAATGGCTCAGTTAATGGCTATGCACAGTTTATCGTTTGTATTTGTGTATTGTAACATTTTTTTCAATTTTTTATTATTTTATCACGCTGTAATATTTTTTTTTTTTTTTTGCCATTAATGAAGTAAGTATATATGTATATTTTGTGTATTAAGTATTGCCCTGGACAGTTAATAAGCATGCATCGTTGTTGTGTTTGTAGTATTATGTGTTTTTTTTACTCATTCATTCATCATTATTTTGTTTTTGCACCACTTTTCTTTCTTTCTCATGTTGTGTATTATATGTACTCATTTACTCATTATTTTTTTTTCTTATTTTTTATTACATTTTTTTTCTCTCCCAGTAAAGCAAGTGACAAACGCGCGAAGCCTCCAGTGTCGCGTGGCTTGATGTGATGCGTTGAAGGGAAAATCTACACGTGACTTGCTTTTTTTTCTCTCTCTTATAGTCGTCAGCGTCAATGCATCACGAACAGCGCTGCACTAAAGTTGGTCTCCGCTGAGTGTAAAACTTCTGATTTGTAGATATTAGAATTTGTGTTACTTAACGAATTATTATTTGAAGTCAATGATTTTTTTTGTTTCTGACTTTTTACTCTTTTTGCCTTTTCTTTTTATTTTCCTTTTTTCCTTTTATATCCTTTTATTTTTCTTTAGATCACTCAACTAAATCTTACTTAATTCTTTCAGTACCAGAACACGTTTTCATATTCATTCTAAATACTATTTGGTGATTTGGGAATTAAAATAGTGGAAACTCTGGCCGTTAATCTTCTTACCTCAATAGACCCTTCCTAATGTCAATAAAATGGTCAAATCACACGAAAAATCATGATTAAAATGTGCTCCAGTACTGAAAGGGGTTAACGGACCATTAGAGACCACCAACTTCAATTTAAAGACAAACAAAAATCAAGATGACACTGTGGCTCTTTTGCCTTCCTGCCTCGTAACTTCACACACTCTTGGAATGACACTAAAAGCCTTGCCAGAAGATAAGAAGACCGAAAGAAAAAAATGCTTACATAAGAAATAAAACAAGAAGGAAATAGCACGTAAGCCACGAATACGCCCCTCCATAGGCACTGCGGATGGATAAAGGAGGTAATGCCGCGCTTTGGATCAACAACTGTACTTCTGGGAAAGGCGGCGTCAAGCAACGAGCTCTTCCTCTTGTAGATAAGGCGCCTGACTGTTTTCATTGGGGAAGTTTGTAAGTGTCCGCCGTCAAGGTCGTATCTATCAGCAGGACACAAAATTGGAGGGAGAAGAAAATGGGTGTCAATGCAGCGTTTTCGTGGCGTTCGTACGTAGGCCGTCATGTAGCAGTGTTATCTTGTTTGCGTGTGTGGGGAGACTGGGAAAGGTTTGATGGCGAGGCGGTAAAGGAATGTCAGCTATGGTGCTATACATATGAATATCACTTTTGCTGTTATTGTGACTTTTTACGCTGCCTTCATGTCTTTTTTTTATTTAAGTTGCAAGTATTGAGTCGCAGAGAGGATTTAGCAATGGGACAGAGACAAACATTGCTGCAAACTTACCTGAGGGTATGAAAAAGTACAGAATTACGGCCAGCATTGTTGGGACGTCCATTACTCTTGTCAGCTCGCCACGGTCCTCATCTGCAGGAAGAAGAATAATGATTTGTGAGAACAGTGAGCGTAAGCGCGTGTGATAAGACGTCAGTCATTATGAATGGAAAGAGTAATGTAGGCGGGTACAGTCTGGCAGTGGCACCAGTGGCGCCACCCATGGGAGGCGGAGGAGGCTGGCAGTGATGCTAAGGTCATCAGCAGCTCGCTAAGTGGGAGTTGTACTGGTACATCAGAGAGTGTGAGGAAAGGGTGCAAGGGAAGGGAAGGTGTGAGGTTGTGTTAGTGATTAGCGATTCCTTAAGCTTAAGAGTTTTGTTTCCCATTAATCTTGAATTTGTTTCGCCTGGTGAAGGTGGACGGCACCCTCCCCACCACATGGCCAGCACAAGTGTCGTGGGTCCAGACTCATTGTACTTCAGGGCCGTGACAAGCTAATGGGAACTGATCTTATCTATGCATGGAAATGCAAATCTTTAGCTCTGGCCCAGTGATCCACCGATAAGGAGCTTTTGCACTGAGATAAGTGCGAGGACAATACCTGGACGCTGGTACAAGTTTAACTACCAGAAAATAGGCGTCGCACTGTTGGGGAGGCGCCGTGGCTGGCAGCTGTGGCGCGCGGTCCAGGCAGGAGTGAAGTAATTAGAGTGGGCTGGGGAATGCCTGTGGAATGTTTGGCAGTTACGAGATAGAGTTAGAAGTTATTGTCACACTTGTGCAGGAACAGCCGAGGATGACCGGAACACCAAGAAATTAGATAAAAGCAATTACATATAAAGGTTGTTTGTACAGTCACACTGGTACAATTGTCTGTGCTACAACTCTACATGTGTTGCTGCCACCTCTACTAATTATGTAGTTGCTGTAATGTTGATGATGTTGTTGTTGTTGTTGTTGATGTTGTTGTTGTTAGTGGTGCTGCTTCTGCTGGTATAGCAGCTGTTGTTTTTGTTGTTGTTGCTGTTGTTGTTGATGATGCTGCATATTGATGATAGTAATAATAATGATAGTAATAGTAATAATAATGAAACAACAAAACACCATGAAACACACAAAGTCTCTACGGTGCATCAAAAACTATACTATCCAGCCTTGAGAGCTTTTTTTTTATTTTATCAAGCAAACTTGTGCCATAAATATAAGGCGAGACTTCGTAGTTTGGAAGGTGACTGGCTGCTGCACGGAGACGGCGGCCGCATCTGCACACAAACACTCGCCGAAGTCTTAAGAAATACGTGCACATTAAAGGCGTTGCCGCGACACCAGTCAGGGACGATAATTAAAACTTTATACGAGATACAGATCATAACGACCCCAGTGATAGTATTTCACGGCAATATTTAACCCAAACGTCGATGAGCTTGCGTGTCTAAAGTTGGAATTTATGCATCCTTTTCTTTTATTCAGCTTATTCCTTAGTGTGTGTGTGTGTGTGTGTGTGTGTGTGTGTGTGTGTGTGTGTGTGTGTGTGTGTGTGTGTGTGTGTGTGTGTGTGTCCTCTTAATTGCCTGTCTCTCTTTGTAACTGTTTCTGTCTGTCTGCTTGATACCAGTCTGTCTGTCTTCCCAAATGAACTGGTTACTGTCTGTTCAACTGTCTGTTTGTCTTAATATTTCATCGGTTGTCTGCCTGCATGCCTGCCAACCTGCCTTACTTTCTGCCGGACTGCTTCACCGCCTAATTGTGTATCTACTTACCTCCCTGTAAGTTTTTTTAATTTTTTTATTCATCTTTCCTGTCTATCTCTACGGAACCACATTCACTTTAATTTTTTCTGTCTCCTACCCTGCCTGTCTCACTTTTTCTTATTAAACCCTTCTCTTTCTGCCTATTCAACTAGCCACCCGTCTACCATTCTGTCCATCTGTCTGGCTGTGCACGGAGCTGCATACCTAGCTATATTTCAAGACCCCTTGCATCACACACAACCCGAGGCGTCCCCACAATAAGAAGGTGACACTGGCTGGACGTCTACCTGCCATGTGAAGTTCTCTAGTGTGTCATTAGCCTGCTTACTTGGAGAAATTTATGCTTAGGAAACCGCAGATTACAGTACAGGGAAATAAGGCTGCAGATCACGTCAGGGGAGCACCGCGTTAGGGGCGGCGAGGTAGCCTTTCATTGATGAGAACCAGTAGCTTAGTTAGCCATGTATCACGCGACGAAAAGGAGAAATGTGGATAATGAGGGAGAAAGGCACGTGCAGAAAGACATGTGGATAAACGGAGGGAATGAGAGAGAGAGAGAGAGAGAGAGAGAGAGAGAGAGAGAGAGAGAGAGAGAGAGAGAGAAAGCCTTAGCCATTTGGACACTAAAGATAGATAGACAGGTAGACAGACGGACAACACATTTCCTGTCATTTCCCTTCTATGTTCCATTTCCTTCTTCAGTGTAACAGATCTCTCTTTTTCCTCCCTCTCATCTTACCTCCCTCTCTCCACCCTCTCACTTTCCTCTCTCTCCAGCTGTTCATCCATCCATCCATCCATTCATCCATTCCACGGTTCTCCTCACTTGACCTGTTCAAATATTGGAGAGAGAGAGAGAGAGAGAGAGAGAGAGAGAGAGAGAGAGAGAGAGAGAGTTGAGACGGCCAATATCCCGGTATTTCGAGAAGGAGAATTTCCTCACATATTATTTGAGCAGAGACAGTTGAAGTAATATCACTGGTAGCAGGCTGTTGTCCACCTACGCCTCCCTAACCGTCTGTTTTCGTACCCATCACTATATTACGAGCTGCCTGCAGAGAGAGAGAGAGAGAGAGAGAGAGAATTATTTTTACATTTAGTTTATTTTTCTCTTTATTTATCTTTTTAACTTTGTAGTTCATTATCTTTCTTCTGGTTTACCTCTCCAGCAGTTTACATTTCAACTAGTTTATGTTCTTTTCCTAGTGTTTTCTAGTCTTTCTTTCTTCAAACTAACCTATTTTTTAGCTGTCATTTTCTATATTCTTTACGTCGTTTCACCCTTGTTCGTCATTCTTCTGGTTTACAGTGATCATGTTTACTCTTCCCTTGGTCGATTTGAAGGCTTTGATGGTTGTGACCTCCATTGCACTTTTCCTAATGTAGTACCATGACACGTTTCCATATTGATTCTGCTTACTGTTTGGTGATTTTATACAACTTCAGAAACTGATGTGGGTGATTAGAAAAGCAAAGACTGTGGCTATTAATCTTCTGACCTCCATAGTCACCTCCTAATGTCAATAAAATGGTCTAATCGTACACAAATCTCAAAGTAAAAATGTGTCCCAGTATTGAAGAGGTTAAACTGACAAACTGATTTTAAACCAACAAAATCTGCAGAGTTTCCCGTCCCCTAACTTGAGGGAATCTGTTCGTGTCTGTGCAAAATTCAGGAATCATCCTTTGCATAACCAAATTAACACGAAGCTTCCGTAATCAGCTCGTAACGCTCAATGACCCTCCTGAACACACCACCTCGCCATGCCTTCAGCGCTTCCTTCCTTCCCTGCACCCTCGCTATCCTAGTCCCCGCGCCAGTATCAGTGTACCGCTGCTGCGTGTCCACCGAATATTACAAACCACTGCTCGGGGAGGTCATTACCTGAGTAAGCTCGCTACTATTAAGTGATTACCTGGCCTACAGCTACCTGCCACGTGCCTCATCCCTCCAGTCCTCGCTGGCAGGGAGCTTTGGTCGAGGGACACGCATTGTTTTTACCCTCTCTGTGTTGTTAACTCAATTTCTCTCCCTGCGCATGTGCCGACCTTTGTGGAATGAGTTGTGGTTATTTTACCGCAATGTAAACATGCAAAAGACCAGGTCGTTCACGATCGATCAACAACAATCATCTGGGGTTCACTTGACATTCCTTCCCTCCACAATTACAAGGTTGTACAAGCTTAAGATGTCTAATATGCCTTGGTGTCTTGCGGTGTGGTATGGAGAAGTAATTGGCACCAGGAGCATATACTTTCATCTGGTGAGTTACAAGCTGGCCATCTGCTTCGCACCACCAACGCCACATGGAAATTGCTGTGCATATAGAGGCATGTTATTTTGTCTTATGAATGAAGTACCTGCGACACGATCTCTGCAAAATATGTGAAGTGATGTAAAACTGTGTGTGTGTGTGTGTGTGTGTGTGTGTGTGTGTGTGTGTGTGTGTGTGTGTGTGTGTGTGTGTGTGTGTGTGTGTGTGTGTGTGTGTGTGTGTGTGTGTGTGTGTGTGTGTGTGTGTGTGTGTGTGTGTGTGTGTGTGTGTGTGTGTGTGTGTGTGTGTGTGTGTGTGTGTGTGTGTGTGTGTGTGTGTGTGTGTGTGTGTGTGTGTGTGAGTGCGTGTGTTGAGTGAAGAGAACGAATCTGGTTTATTTCACTCCTGAAGAATAAACTTCCTCGAAAACAGTGTTCTGCTTTGTTTTTAGCACACTTTTTTTTTTTTTATACAATGAAAGAATGTTTTAAGCCTCGTGTGAGACAAATTTTATGAGGCAAGACGCATGTAAATCGAGTGAAATGCTCGTCTTACATGTCATTTTTCTTTAATTATGAGTATCTTTACTTTTCACATTCCGTTGGACAAAAATATCTTCCTCGTACTATCTTTCTAATTCTTTCCTCATTACAGATACAAGAGTTATCCTCTGCTTTAGTAAACTTTGGAATATGGAACTTTATTTTTTTTTTCCACTTCGAGAGGTTTAGAACACTTGTAACTAAACTTGCCGACATTTTCTTTTGAAACATTTTCATTCTTTCCAGTGGCAAAAGAAGAAGCCCTCTGTCTGTCGCCTTCCCTCGTTAAATAAGGATAATACAAATAAAAGTTGATTTCAAAGCATGTTGAAAATTGTGATAATTTCATAAAAATTGCCACAGATTTGATAGGACCTAAATGAAAAATGTGTGATTTCCTTATCTGAAAATGCTAACATTTTACAAAATTTTCTAAAAATATCATAAGATCTAAATGATCAGTCATCTAGACGCAGGAAGAAGGAATAGAGAAACATGAAGATGAGGAGGAACAGGAGGAAGACAAGTATGATGAAAAGGAAATGAACAAAAAAAAAAAACGAAAATGAAGAAACCAAGGAAAGAAAAAAATACCCTAAAACATACGGTAACAAACACGAACAAGACAGAATAAAACAAAACAGAAAAATGAAGACCAAAGCAAAGGAGAAAAGGTAGAATAATGAAGAAGGAGATAATGGAGTGTAGATGTATAAAACTTCATCTTTAATACGATACATCAATACAATTTCATTTCTGAATTGGGCACACCTGAAGCCTTCTAGTTTTTCTTTCTGCAGGTGTGTATGAAAGGGACGGAGGACAGAGGCAAAAGAGCATACATATGGACAGACAGATAGAGAGACAGACAGGCAGAGTGAGGGAGACAAACTGAAGGGAAGAAAAAATCAATTGGAAGATGAGGTAGAGAGATTGACACGCAGAGAGAGACAAACGAAGGTAGAAAATACACGAAAGGAGAGATAGACGGAGACAGGTGGAGAGACAGATGGACGGGACAGGCGGAAGGTAAAAAGAGAAAAATCAGACAGGCAAAGGGAAGAAAGAAAAAGAAACGTCAGCTCAAGAGGCAGAACAGGAGCTCGCCGACGCTGCCACGCACCACGACAAGGAAGGAGAGCAAACACCCAAAGCTGTTACCGGGAAAAGTGCTGTGTTTGCTGTGTGTCATTAGCAGCAGAAAGAAGGTGAAAGGCAAAGTGCTGCTTGTAATATGAAAAGAAAAGGTTTCTCTTCTTGGGACGCACCTCCCAGCGGCCGGGATGCTTAGCGCTATGTATTTTCAACTGTGTCGCAATCTTAGCCCGGAGGGAAGAGAACGTGTTTGCAAAGGAGCGAGAGGAAAATGAGAAAATTAAAGTTACAATACTCCACCTTTCTTTTTAGCCTGCCTTCCATAATCTGAAAAAAAGGCGAAGGTTCCTGCTATCCATGAAGAGGTAAAAAAAACTGTTCCGACTATCGTTAAAGAAAATCTATTGTACTGAAAGTCCTTTGTGTTTGTAGGGAAAAAAGAGTGAGATATGGAGGATAAATCGTAGGATGAGGATGGTTCCGGCGGCGGCGCGGAGGAAAAATTGCACGTTCAGGTTTTTTTTCCTCATCGTGGTGTCCATCAACAAGTTTTCTGGTGGTGTGCCTCTTTCTCTTTAATTCTCATGTTGATGGGTACGTCGCTACTCTTCCTGTGCTGACTGAGAGTTATCCCTTTCTTCTGGCAGCTCTTTTTCTCCCTTCTCTTCCCTTTTTTCCTTATTTTTCATCTTTTCTACATCCCCTTTCAAGTTTCGGCTTTCGTCCTCTGAGGTAATCGTACATGCGTTTTCTGATGACCACTTAAGCAATTTTGTCGTGGCGTTTAGGGAACACGATGTCCTTTCGCCAACCTTTTATCTATAGGAGGAGATAAATTGGTCTTACTACTTCAGGCAAGAATAGAAATAACATCAAGTGAAAAAAAAAAACCCTCTTCCCCTTTGCTGTAGTTATATTCCGCTCCTCCCTTCGCAGTTTCATGAGTCTTCGTGAAGCTGAACCTCGTCCACATTGAAACCTTAGTATGTGTCTTGCTTTCAGACGTCAAGTTATGAAATCTGCTTGTGTTTAATCCCTTCAGTATCATGACGCGTTTCCATATTCATCTGCTTACTATTTGGTGATTTTACACAGCTTCAGAAACTCACTTGGGGTGTTAAAATAGCGAGGACTTTGGCTATTAATCTTCTGCCCTCCATTGACCCTTCCTAATGTAAATAAACTGGTCTAATTGTATATAAATCTCAAGATAAAAATGTTTCCCAGTATTGAAGGGATTTAATACAAAGGCTGATATTTACTTCCATAGATCTTATTATGTCTGATTGTACTGATATTACCTTTTTGTTTGTTTCAGGTGTGTGTTGGTACAGGCGGTCTTGTCAGATGGGTTATTGGCGTGGGGGTCTTGTTGTGCCGCCAGCCAGCCCTGCACCTGCGGGATAAGGCTGAGCGCCGCCTCTAGACTAGCAAGTAAGGGTGTCGTGTCGCGATAAGGCTTAAGGCAGGCTTTTGATGTACCCTTGAAAATTCCTCACACACAGGACGAGGCTCCATCACCTTCCAATATCAAACTCATGCGTACTAAGTTGTATTTCAAAATGTTTCTTGAATATACGTCTTCGCCAAATCACGTCGGATTTCAAACACGAGCAAATTGAAAGCAAACATTTTTTTTTTTTCAAATCTCTTAAACATTTTCTGTGTTGAAGGTGGTAGTGGTGGTGGTGACGGCGCCTCTTGCTCCCATGCTTGCCTTAAAGATGTGTGTGTGTGTGTGTGTGTGTGTGTGTGTGTGTGTGTGTGTGTGTGTGTGTGTGTGTGTGTGTGTGTGTGTGTGTGTGTGTGTGTGTGTGTGTGTGTGTGTGTCTTACTTTTTATGGCTGCGTTGTTGAGCTCAATGGAATTACATCGATGTATCTCTCAAACTGTCACAATATACGTGCATCAGTATTAACCCGAGACTATCGTGAATCAAGTATCTTCACAGATGTTCGCTGCCTGATACCGTACGAAATAATACATGAGCTTTACATTACGCCTGGTATGCAATAGAGGCGTGGCACCGGCAGGGGGCGTTGGCGGCGGCGAGCCATTAGAGAGACGAGCACGAGGAACACGACCAGTCTCAGTCAATATGCGCCGTGACTCGCGACTCAGTGACCCTTGTGACCTGAGTTGACGAGGGCTCTCATCCTTGACTTTGACCTTTGTTCCTCCGACGTCGCATACTAACCAGATGGAGAATGTTTTTTGTACATATCATTTCCCACTGAGCCTGCTGCCCCGAGGAATCCAATTACCTCGGTTGTCGTCAAATGCAGTGGCGCGAGAAAGAGGATGATATACCTCGCATATACAATTTTATATGTGTGTAGGAAGCAAGGCCAGGCTGGAGGCGGCATGTTGTCTCCGCCACACATCCCCTCCGTTCACAGTCACAGGCACCACTGTCACAACGTCCCCACCTTTGCTGTCAAAAATATTCATTCACCTATCTTCTTATTCCTCCTCCTCCTCCTCCTCCTTCTCCTCCTCCTTTTTTATCTTTCCTTCTCCTCCTCCTCCTCCTTCTCCTCCTCCTCCTCCTCTCCTCCTCCTCCTCCTCCTCCTCCTCCTCCTCCTCCTCTTCCTCCTCCTGCTCCTCTTCCTTCTCCTTTTCCTCTTCCTTGTCCTCGTCCTCGTCCTCGTCCTCGTCCTCGTCCTCGTCCTCGTCCTCCTCCTCCTCCTCCTCCTCCTCCTCCTCCTCCTCCTCCTCCTCCTCCTCCTCCTCCTCCTCCTCCTCCTCCTCCTCCTCCTCCTCCTCCACTTTCTCCTCCTCTTCCTCTTCCTTATTTTTCTCCTTTTCCTCTTTCTTTTCTTCTATCTCTTCCTCGTCCTCCTCCTCCTCCTCCTCCTCCTCCTCCTCCTCCTCCTCCTCCTCCTCCTCCTCCTCCTCCTCCTCCTCCTCCATCTCTCCTCGGACAGCTGTTGGTTGATGAGTTGGAAGCTTCTAGGGACCTCTCCCATGAACAGCTGATGTGCCCCGACCCACCCAGAGTGTTCCCAGCCACAACTTGAGAAGCCCTCGACAAACTGGCCTGGCAGTGGTGCTGTGAGTTCCTGTGGTGGTGATGCTATAATTTATTTACGTTCATATCACGTGGGAGGTTATGATTAAATGTTTTACTTTGCAATTTAATCTCCTTTTATTTTCAATGGATACAATTAA
Source organism: Portunus trituberculatus (assembly GCF_017591435.1). Lineage (NCBI taxonomy): Eukaryota > Metazoa > Arthropoda > Malacostraca > Decapoda > Portunidae > Portunus > Portunus trituberculatus. Next base: position 6,623,942 of record NC_059294.1, on the reverse strand, counting down.
CTGTTTTATGAATTTGAAAAGCGATAGAAGTATTAGGTCCTTTTTCATATATGAAGCTCTGAAAGTGGTGCGGCTTTTATAGCGATGCGTTCAGTTTTTGAAGGGCAGCTTTTATAACGGGTCACGCTAATGCCACACATAGACACAGTGTGCACCAAAAATACAGAGAGAAAAATAAGGGAGAGCGATTGGCGTAACGAACCGCTGACCAGTACACATGTAACGCGGTGCTGCTGCTGCCCGGGGCTCCTGCTGCGTGTCTGCCTGTCTGTTAGCCGTACCCATTTCTGTAATAGATAAAGTATATATTTTTGTAATAGAATAATTCAAATAGATGGTTGCAGGTACATACAGGCGGCCGTGTGGTGGATGAATTAACTTCACCTTATCGGCGGTCCCTCCACTGCGCTGCATTTTGTTTGTGTTGTCCGTATGCCCGCTGCTCGCTCCGTCCGGCAGCCCTCGCAGGGAACTGAATTATGTAAAGTTGGGTCTTGAGCTTCGCCTCGCCTCGCCAGTCACCAGGCGGGTGCTACGTTTGCCTGGCGAGGTCTTGCTCCCGTCCGTGACAGAGATGAATGCATCCAGCCATTACCTCTGTCTGCCCCCGCCTTGTCTCTGATAATATACCGACACAGACTTATTCGGTATGGCACGCTGTGTTACTGGCCGCGACACTCACCTCATCTGATTAATTACGCTCATGAACTTTTTCTTCGCGCGCTGCTGCTCTTTTTTATGCCGCTATGCTTTTTATGGTCCCATAATCGCATTGTTGTTTTTACTCCACAGTATTTTGCCACTGATATACATGTAATAACTCATCAGTTGGTATGGTAATTAGGTCATTAACTTCATGAATAAATGATAATTTCTGTTGATTCAGTGAAAAAATTGTCTCTGAATGATTTCTCACTGGTGTGGGAGCAACACTGCAGGTGTGTGTTTCTGGAGGAGCTGGTTCAAGGTTCGATGCGCCCCGCTACCCTCGCGCGCTGATTGGCCCAATGAAGAACCTCCTGGGGACCCTGCGATGTCTCTTTGCCTCTCTTGCACTATTCTGTAATCTGCTTCTCTCCTTCATTATATACTTCCTTGCCCGCCCCTCGAAACACAGACACTGTGCCTCATTGGTCCGTATTCAGAAACACTTTGTTTTCTCACCACGACTATTTTTCAAGAGTGTTTCTCCAGTTAATATTGTAGAAATTTTGTCATTCTGCCTCTAGAACCGTAAAAGTACCTGAAAAAAACTCGTGTCAATTTAGACAAAGCCTTCTGAAATAGTGGAGGTGAAGCGCATAAGTGTTTGAGAATATGATCCATTGACCACTCCCTTCTTTGTCCTGTGTCCTTTCCTATCTTGCCTCTACACGCCTCCCTCCTCCCCAAGTCTTCCATTGAACTTTAAGGTCCCAACCTCCCTGAAACTTTCCCCATTGAGCCTCCCACAACTCCATCCCTTCCCGTGCCTCCCAGTGAATTTTGCCCCCTGAGCCGCTGTCGTCTCCAGTTGAATCTTGCTCCCTTTCCTCTCACCCCTGCCCCTCCCTAGCACCCCCCATCTAACTCGTGTTCCCCTCGTATTCCCCTCCCCTCGCCACTGTCTCTGTTAAATCTTAGCCTCCTCCCTTCCTCTTGGCGCTGTTCCTCATTGAATTTTGCCCTCCCTCGCCCCCGTGTGTCTCTTCCTGTTTCCACACTTCCACTAGCACGTTGCTCCTCCACTTTCTCATCCTTCTGCTCTTCTTCCTCCTTCTCCTCCTCATCCTCCTTCTCCTTCTCCTCGTCCACTTCTCTCCTCCTCCTCCTCCTCCTCCTCCTCCTTCTCCTCCTCCTCCTCCTCTTCATCCTCCTCTTCGTCCTCCTTCTCCTCCTCCTGGGAAACCTCATCTGTTATCCACTAAGACACTAAGTGGATACGAAGTCCAACACCAATAATAATGATAATAATAGTAATAATAATAATAATAATAATAATAATAATAATAATAATAATAATAATAACAAAAATAACAGAAATAAAAAATATATAATCCATGTATTGCAATTTTGATTTTTTTGCGCCTTTTTTTTTTTTCTTTTGGCTCACCGTTTTCTTCATTATTTTTTTTATTTCCGTTTTCTTTTTTAGATTTTATTGCCCACACTGAGTTCTTTTTCCGGACCATGAAGTTGATGGCACCGCAATAACTTCGCCTAGGGAGGAGAGGAGGAGGAGGAGGGGGAAGAGGAGGAGAAAGGACGAGGAGGAGGAGGAGGAGAGGAGGAGGAGGAGGAGGAGGAGGAGGAGAGAGTGGGGCTGAAGGAGAGGGTGAAGGAGGAGAAAGAGGAGAGGGAGGGAGAGGAGGTGAAGGAGAAAAGGAGTAGAAGCAAGGAGTGGGTATAGGAGTGAAGGAGTTGGAGAGAAGGAGAGGTAAGTGGTTGAAGGAGGGATAAAGTGACTGAAGGAAGGAAGGAAGGAAGGAAGGAAGGAGATTAGTAAGGAGTGAGTGTAGAGGACAAAAAAATCTAATGCGAAGAAATTAGTGAAGGAAATGAATAGTTAGGTTAGGTTAGGTTAGGTTAGGTTAGGTTAGGAGGAAGAAGAGAAAGGAGAGTTGAAGATAGAGACAATAGGAGGAGTAGGAGGAAAGAACGGTGAAGGAAGGAGAAATGTTGTGGATAGTAGAGAGAAAGAAGACAAAGAGAGAAAAGGGAGAGATATGAAGGAAGAGAATGAAAGAGAATAAGAAAGGAAGAGAGTAAAGGAGAGACAAAAACAAAAGGGAAGGGAAGGAAAAGGAGAGAGAGAGCAAAGAATGGGAAGAGAATGAAAGAGAGGAAGAAAGAAAAAGAAAGAAGAGAGAGAAAAAGGAGAGACAGACAAAGGAGAGAGAGAGAGAGAGAGAGAGAGAGAGAGAGAGAGAGAGAGAGAGAGAGAGAGAGAGAGAGAGAGAGAGAGAGAGAGAGAGAGAGAGAGAAGAATAGGAAAAGAATGAAGGAGAGATATGAAGAAAAAGAATGAAGGAGAGGAAGAAAGAGAAAAAAGGGATAGAAGAAGGAAAGACATAAAAAGGGAACTGGAGGGAAAAGTAGAGAAAGAGAGAGGAAAGAATAGTAAGTTAAGTTAGTTTATGGAAAGAGGAGAGAAAGGGTACATGGAGGTAGAAAAGAAGGGGAAAAAGGGGAAAATATGTAAGGGGAAAAGGACAAAGAACAGTGAGAAATACTGCCAACACCCTTTCGCACTCACACCTTCCCCTTCCCAATCCCCTCCTCCTCCCTTCCCCTCATTCCTCCCCTTCATCTTCTTCCCTTCTCTCTCTCTCTCTCTCTCTCTCTCTCTCTCTACCCCTCCCTCCTCAAAACCATCCCTCCCTTCCCCCGTCATCTCTCTCTCTACACCACCTCTTCTCTCAACACCATCCCTCCCTCCCTCCCTTCCCTCCCTTCCCCTCACTCACCTCCCTACCCGCACCATCAAAAAAAAAAAAAAAAAAAGAAAAAGGAAAAATGGTGAACCCGTTTTGAGGATTTTTTTTCTTATTTCATTTTTTTCCTTTCCTTTTTCTCTTATAATACTTTCCTTCACTTTTTTTTCTTCTCTCAGTTAACTGTATTATAATTTTCTGTATCAATTCTTCGTGTATGATTTAAGTGCCATGAAGTGAGAGGGTTTATTTTGTGTATTTCCTCGCCATGTGTGTGAGTGAGTGTGTGTGTGTGTGTGTGTGTGTGTGTGTGTGTGTGTGTGTGTGTGTGTGTGTGTGTGTGTGTGTGTGTGTGTGTGTGTGTGTGTGTGTGTTTTTTATTTATTTACTTTTTTTCTTTTTAGGTAAATGGAAAGAAAAGAGACGAGGGACCCGAGGAGGTAGTTTGAAGGCAGGTGGGTGGATGAATTTTGTTTCTCTCTCTCTCTCTCTCTCTCTCTCTCTCTCTCTCTCTCTCTCTCTCTCTCTCTCTCTCTCTCTCTCTCTCTCTCTCTCTCTCTCTCTCTCTCTCTCTCTCTCTCTCTCTCTCTCTCTCTCTCTCTCTCTCTCTCTCTCTCTCCACTACTACAACAACAACAACAACAACAACAACAACAACAACAACAACAACAACAACAACAACAACAACTACTACTACTACTACTACTACTACTACCACTACTACTACTACTACTACCACTACTACTGCAAGAATTAGTAACAATAACACTTTTACTTCCACTGGTAGTAAACATTTTCAAAAACCCTGCCATGGGGATTATTGTTACATTTACGTTGAAAAATAGAAAGAGAACTTGTACATCAGTCACATTTACCAACCCAGACACACACACACAGACACACACACACACACACACACACACACACACACACACACACACACACACACACACACACACACACACACACACACACACACACACACACACACAGACACGCATGCAAAAAAATACAATTAAAATATAAAACAGTGTGCGTATGTGCATCCTATTTTGGGCTGCATGTATTTTTGGTGTATTTACATGTATTTCGCTATGTAAAGAAGAAAAAAAACCCGTGTAGCAAAGGGAAAGTATGGGAAAACACACACACACACACACACACACACACACACACACACACACACACACACACCAGTATCATCTCTCCCCTCACTTTATTCTATCTTCTTCTCTTCCTTCGTCCTTCCATCTCACTCACATCTTATTCTCTGTCCTCGTCCCTTCCAACCCTTCCCCTTGGTCTCCTCTCAGGCAATGAAACTCGTCCCGTCCCGTCTCTGTAAAATGTCTGTGATTTCGTATATCTTTAAAGCGAGGCGACGTTGTGAGGAGAACCGCGGGAATAGAGGAAGACCTGTGTGTGTGTGTGTGTGTGTGTGTGTGTGTGTGTGTGTGTGTGTGTGTGTTTGGTTCTCTTCTTTTCTTCTTGTTCTTTTTCTCGTGCTTCTTGTCTTGTTTTCTTTTTTTTTCATTGTCCTTTTTCGTCGTAGTCGTCCTTATCGTCATCATCATCATCATCATCATCATCATCATCATCACCATCTTCTTCTTCTTCTTCTTCTTCTTCTTCTTCTTCTTCTTCTTCTTCTTCTTCTTTTTATTCTTTTTCTTGTTGTTGTTGTTGTTGTTGTTGTTGTTGTTGTTGTTGTTGTTGTTGTTCTTGTTGTTATTATTATTATTATTATTATTATTATTATTATTATTATTATTATTATTATTATTATTATTATTATTATTATTATTATTATTATTATTATTATTATTATTATTATTATTATTATTATTATTATTATTATTATTATTATTATTATTATTATTATTATTATTATTATTATTATTATTATTATTATTATTATTATTATTATTATTATTATATTATTATTATTATTATTATTATTATTATTATTATTATTATTATTATTATTATTATTATTATTATTATTATTATTATTATTATTATTATTATTATTATTATTATTATTATTATTATTATTATTATTATTATTATTATTATTATTATTATTATTATTATTATTATTATTATTATTATTATTATTATTATTATTATTATTATTATTATTATTATTATTATTATTATTATTATTATTATTATTATTTATTATTATTATTATTATTATTATTATTATTATTATTATTATTATTATTATTATTATTATTATTATTATTATTATTATTATTATCATTATTTTTTCTTCTTCTTCTTCTTCTTCTTCTTCTTCTTCTCTTTCTTATTATTATTATTATTCTTATTCTTATTCTTATTTTTATTCTTATTCTTCTTAATTTCTTCTTCTTCTTCTTCTTCTTCTTCTTCTTCTTCTTCTTCTTCTTCTTCTTCTTCTTCTTATTCTTATTCTTCTTCTTTTCTTCTTATTATTATTATTTTCATTATCATTATCATCATTATCATTATCATCATTATTATTATTATTATTATTATTATTATTATTATTATTATTATTATTATTATTATCAATGTTATTATTATCATCATTATTATCATTATTTATTTTTCTTCTTCTTCTTCTTCTTCTTCTTCTTCTTCTTCTTCTTCTTCTTCTTCTTCTTCTTCTTCTTCTTCTTCTTCTTCTTCTTCTTCTTCTTCTTCTTCTTCTTCTTCTTCTTCTTCTTCTTCTTCTTCTTCTTCTTCTTCTTCTTCTTCTTCTTCTTCTTCTTCTTCTTCTTCGCCTTCTTCTTTTTTCTACGACTCTTTCTTCTTCGACAGTTTCGTTGATGTTTACCTTAACCCTTTGTAAGATGTAATGAAAGTTATATTCGTGGTTAAGCTTGTAGTGACTTGTGGCGTATACTTTAAGCTCTAAGTCTCCCCAAAGAACATTCAACTAAAAAGAGAGGAAAAAGTTGTAGCAGATTATTCGCATCAATCTTAGGTCAAAGTTATTCATTTATTTATTCATTATTATTTATTCATTTGCCAGTCAAATGCTTGTTACATATGTATTTATTTATATATGAGCTAGGGCTAGCCTTTGTATAAGCGCATGTTTTTCAGATTAAATTGAAATGCCAGTCAAAAGTACGAGATTAGTGTCTTGAAATCTCTCATGTCATAATAGGGTAGAAATACAGAAGCAGGCACGGAGTTTCAGAGTTTACCAGAGATAGGAATGAATGATTGAAAATACCGTGACATTTGCATTTGAGAGGTGAACAGAAAAGAGATTAGAGGAGGTGCAGCAGAATAGCAGAAGATCACGAAAGATGCAACATGGCAGCGGTGAGAAAGAGGCGGAAGATATAATGATACTGAAGAAAAAAATCTGGTGTAGTAAGGCATTAAATTAACAGTAGAAAATAGCAAAAGATACAACATGGCAGAGCTGAGAAGGAGGCGGAAGGCATAATGGTACTGATGAGACGAAAACCATTGTGCTATTCTGAGCTGCTTGTCACAGAGAACACACCTGGATTGAGGCACTTTTCTGTCAAATGAGAGGTGACGTGCATTGTGTTGCTTATCTGAATCTGCATACTAAGCGGTAAGAGGGGCTGGTGTTGCTTGCTCTTCCTTTGTGTTCCTTTGTGGGGCATTGAACAGCTGGTTCCCCCGTCGAGAGCATGTCAGGATGGGATCGTTTTGTTCTGCTTTTGTCTGTTGAGGGGCGCACTCTTCCCTTTGTCACTCTTGTCTCGGCCTGCCACTTGTCGATCATTTCCACATTTCAAGGCTTTCTCCTTCTCCTCCTCTTCTTCCTTCCTTTCCGCTTCATTGATTTCTTCTCTTTTGTTTCTATCTTCCTCTCTCTCTCTCTCTCTCTCTCTCTCTCTCTCTCTCTCTCTCTCTCTCTCTCTCTCTCTCTCTCTCTCTCGTGTATGTTTTTTTTTTATTCCTTATTCTCCTAGTTGCCTCCCTTTATCATTTCTCTTCTCTTCCTATTTGCTGTTGTCGTCGTTATCGTACTCCTCTTCCACCTCTTCCTCTCTTTTTTTTCTCGTCCACCAATACCACTATTGTCTCTTCTTCCTCTTCCTCTTCCTCCACCACCACCATCACCTCCTCCTCCCCCGTTTCATTTATCTTGTAGTCTACGTTTGTTCCTCTCCTGAACTTGTCCCATTTCATGCCAGTTCTCTTCCCCTTGTATAGATTCAGTACACCTACCCACTCTCCCACCACCACCACCACCACCACCACCACCACCACCACCACCACCACCTCGCTGCTCATGGTGGTCTTTTGGAAGATTCTCAGCGTTGGTCTCAAGAATTTTAGTTTTTTCAGCGGATTAGCCCAAATCTGGACTATAAAATTTTGAGACTTTTCGCTTCTCTGTGCACGTGTGTGTGTGTGTGTGTGTGTGTGTGTGTGTGTGTGTGTGTGTGTGTGTGTGTGTGTGTGTGTGTGTGTGTGTGTGTGTGTAACCATCCGTACCAGCCTTTCAGTCCGTCTCTTCAGATGTCTGTATTTCTCTTTTCTATTTTTCTGTTTATCTTTGAGGCTTTGTTTGTATGTATGTGTATGTATGTATGTATGTATGTATGTATGTATGCATGTGTATACGTATGCATGTAGCGGAGAGGAAAGTGTGAATGTCTGTATGTGTTAGTGTAATAATTAGTAATACATATTTACAAACACACCAGTAATTGCCCGGCTATTTTTCAGTGGCTGCTTCTCTCTCATTTCACAATTGCACAAAGTAAACGCCGCAGAGAACATTCAACTCGGAAACTAAACCTCCCTCGCACAGCTGCTATTATTCTTCACATCATTGTAAAATAATATTGTGAACTCGAGAGCGGCACTTCAGCTTCAAAATCGGAGAGAAGGCACGGGAACGGCAGGGAGAGGAAGAGGGAGAGGGAGAGAGCCAATGGAGGAGGAGATGGAGGGAGGATGGAGGGTTAGCAGGGTCTGGAAGAGAGGGAGGAGGAGGAGGAAGAGGAGGAGGAGGAGGAGGAGGGGCCAGGGTTGTCTTTCTGGTTGTGGAATCCTTGCATGAGCGTCTGCCGTCCACATGCTCAAAACAAACTCCTTGCTGGGTTGGTGGGAAGTGGAATGGAGAGTGGTGGGGAAGGAGGGGAACGGCTGGAGTGAGCGGGGGTGGAGTCAGGTCAGCTCCTCATCAGTGTGTCTGTTCATGCTTTATCGCCTTTCATTTTCCAGGAGTGAGACCCAAAGGAGCATCAAGAGGCATTCCCTGCTTAATCCTCTTACTTTCCTGCCGCTATTCTATTTGTTCCTCACCCAAGAAATTTGTTTGGCGTGAGTGCGAACATTACGCGCTGGAGGAATTTTAGAGGAATGCCGGAATGTTTACTAGAGGCGACGCAGTGTGAGGTGATAGTGGTGATGGTGGTGGTGGTGGTGGTGGAGGAGAGGCACGTGGTGAGGAGTGAAGAGGGATCAAGGAGGTTCATGTGAGCGACGATAATTGGTGAAGATAAACTAGAACGTCCGGAAAAAGGTAGAAGGTATGGAGAGAGAGAGAGAGAGAGAGAGAGAGAGAGAAACAAGAGAAGGATGAGAAGGAGATAAATAAGAGTTAAGATAGTACGAGTAGTAGGAGGAGGAGATAGAGAAAGAGGAGGAAGAGAAGTAGTAATATGAGAAAAGCAGAAAAAGAAAAAAGGTAGCAATGTTTGAAAATAGCGAAAAGAGAGTAGGAGAAAGAAGAGTCGGTACTGGAGTAAAAGTACGAGGAGGAGGAGGAGGAAAAGGAGGAGGAGAGAAGCTTTGGGCAGTGATCAACTACCTCACATTCGCATCCCCACACGATCTTGGGAATCAGCTTGGGAAGGCTCCATTTCTTCCCAGACTTTTACTGCTCCGTCCGAAATTCACACTCCCACTGAGTCACGCCATGCCCAGGAAAGGTTAGACTCCAGCACGCCTTTTGTTGGCAAGTGCTACCTTTGAGGGAAAGCTTTCATATTTTGCTGCGTCCATTTTTTAGAGTTTTTTTTTTTTATCTTTCGTATCCACCTGTGTGTGTGTGTGTGTGTGTGTGTGTGTGTGTGTGTGTGTGTGTGTGTGTGTGTGTTTTGTCAGTCGTGCGTCTTCCTTATGTCTTTCTCTCGCGTTTGTCTGTCTTTATAACGCCCAGCTCGTTCTCTCTCTCTCTCTCTCTCTCTCTCTCTCTCTCTCTCTCTCTCTCTCTCTCTCTCTCTCTCTCTCTCTCTCTCTCTCTCTCTCTCTCTCTCTCTCTCTCTCTCTCTCTCTCTCTCTCTCTCTCTCTCTCTCTCTCTCTCTCTCTCTCTCTCTCTCTCTCTCTCTCTCTCTCTCTCTCTCTCTCTCTCTCTCTCTCTCTCGTATTTTCTATTGGTGTTATCTCCCTCCTTTGTGTGAGTGCGTGATGCTGTTACCGAGGAGAAAGTTGCCCTGACAAGTATTGGCGTCTTGGATCTCTTTCGGCAGCGGTGGTGTTGATAGTGGTGGTGGCGATAGTGGTGGTGGTGGCTGTGGTTGTGGTGATGGTTGTCCTGGTTCTCAAAGATGTTAGAAAGTAGTGGCGATTATTTTCTCCTTTCTTTCTTTCTTTCTTTCTTTCTTTCTTTCTTTTCTTTTCTTTTCTTTTTTTCTTCTTCTTCTTCTACAGTTTTTTCTCCATATGCCTTGTACTTTTGTGTAGGGGTAGAGAGGAGGAGGAAGAGGAGGGGTGAGCTCCGTCTGCCATTCGCCTTTGCCCTTTTTACACTCTTCACATGCTCCTCACCTGCCTTCTTTTTCCTCCTCTTCCTCCTCCTTTTTCTCAGCTCCTTTGATGTATTTTTGTATTAGACACATTTCTACTCTTTGCTTTCTTTTTATTTCACTGCATTTCTCATAAGAACTTTCACATCTTTCTTCATCTTTACTTCATTTTCTTGCCTCATTAAACTTGTAGATTTGATAACTTAAGAGACGCGCTGCTTCCTTACCCGCCAAAGACAGCAGCAGTAGGTATTTGTGCTGACCTAAATGTACAGTATTGATTATGTTCTCTATCTGTTTTTGACGGTAGTAAACAATAGTGTGGGGGTTCAATTTGCTAATTTTTCATTGTTATTATTTGCTCTTTTTTTTTTGTAGATGTTAATGTGGTTTTCTTTACACAATGATAAAAGAAAATGTACACAAACGAAATTATTCATTATCTTTTCCTTCTTTCTTTCCTTTTTGTGTTTCTTTTTTGTGTTTATCCTTTGTATTTCTTCGTATTTCAACTCCTTTTCCTCCTCCTTTTCCTCCTCCTCCTCCTTCTCCTCCTCCGTACCCAGCCTCGCTCTTCTCAAACGTAGAGAAAAACATGTCATGAGTTTTGTGGATTGGTTAGTCGATTTGATATTTTTCTTTCACTTTTCTTCATCTCACTCGCCTTTCTATCTCGTGGCATTTCGGTGACATTTTATTTATTCCTTTCTCAAAGAGGTATTGGATTCTTTCATCAGTGACGTCTTTTTCCTTTCTTTTTTTTTCTTTTTTTTAAATTGAACCTTGAATTTTAGCACTGATTTCATATGCATAGTTTATTTTATTTCTCTTATTTTTTTTTTTCATGTGTGTGTGTGTGTGTGTGTGTGTGTGTGTGTGTGTGTGTGTGTGTGTGTGTGTGTGTGTGTGTGTGTGTCTGTGTCTCTTTGAAGATATTTTTCTTTATCTAATCATGCACTACACATTTTACCATTATCATATTTTAGAATTACCTTTTGCACTCACTTCACACGGAAACATTTATGCTCTCTCTCTCTCTCTCTCTCTCTCTCTCTCTCTCTCTCTCTCTCTCTCTCTCTCTCTCTCTCTCTCTCTCTCTCTCTCGTGTTTTAATACCCAGGGATCGTCATTTGCGTTAAACCTTATTTAATATATTTACCTTTCATTTCACTTCCACTTTTCTATAACTCTTCCTTCGTTTTTAGGATCCCTCCCCTTCTTTTCTCCATGATGTGCCATTAAGTTGTGGCGCTGCTCAATTATTACGGTGGTGCTTCTTAATTTTCCTCTCCGCTTTCAACCACTTTGGCGTTCCCTTCCCCCTCCTCTCTCAAGTTTTATAGGGACCTTCATTTATCAAGTTTCACGATTATCCCATGCGTCTCTCTCTCTCTCTCTCTCTCTCTCTCTCTCTCTCTCTCTCTCTCTCTCTCTCTCTCTCTCTCTCTCTCTCTCTCGTCTTTATGGCCCTTTCTGCTTCTTTTGTGTCATCTTTTGTTTCTTCTTCCTATTCTTTTTTGTTTTCGTTGTTGTTGTTGTTGTTGTTGTTGTTGTTGTTGTTGTTGTTGTTGTTATTGTTGTTATTGTCATTTTTGTTGTTGTAATGCAAGGAATGATAATGATAGCAATAACAATGGTAACAATAATAAAAATAATAACAACGAGACGGAGCATAAAGCCGTCATTATGGAGGTAAATATTGTCTCAGTGAGGAAAAAGACAGCCCTCGTTATACCATCCACCATTGTCTTCACGATCACAGTTTGCATAGGACATCATTGGCATCATTACTATTAATCAGTCTCTCTTGAAGATAATGAGATTGTCACGGGATGCTTCTCTGCCAACCCTCTGCACTTATTTCTGTAATTCACGAAGTAAAATTCCTTTAATTAGCATCACATAATTGCCTCTGGACTAAACTCTTTGTCCGGCATTATGTGCTTTGCGGGATTAGAGGAATTAATTATAACGGCGTTACAAAAAAGCTGACAAGAAGATAAGCGAGCACTGACATGTCCTCGGAGACTTGGTGAAGCGCTGCCTGGTGTGTGTGACAGAGAGAGAGAGAGAGAGAGAGAGAGAGAGAGAGAGAGAGAGAGAGAGAGAGAGAGAGAGAGAGAGAGAGAGAGAGAGAGAGAGAGAGAGAGAGAGAGAGAGAGTGTGTGTGTGATCAGATAGACAGTGATTGACAGATAGATAGGTAGAAATGCTGATGCGTAGATAAGTAGATAGAAAGAAGGAAGGAAGAATACAATGATGGATGCATGAATAGAGAAATAGAAAAACAGATACAGGAATAAACAAACTCCGATAGTAATAACGATAACGGTAATAATAATAATGGGTTTTTATATCAGCTATTATCATCATTATCATTCTCTGTCATCACCACCACTGCAACCACCACAATGAAAGCCACCACCACCATTCCTATTCCTCCTCCTCCTCCTCCTCGCCGTGGGCCATTCACTTCGCCCACCCAGTGTTTAGAGTTTATTTTTCTGTCGCATTTTCTGCCTCCCGGGATTTTTCCAGTTAGTTTATCCAGCTTCTTCACTCGTTCCCGCGGTGCTTACTTTTCCTCTCTCCTTCCCTCTCTTCCTGCCTGCCTACCTCTCTGCCTCCCTGACTGTCTCCCTACCTGCCTGCCTGCCTGCTTGCTTGCTTGCCTATCTGCCCGCCTCCCTGCATTTTTGCATCTCTGTCTCTCTACCTCTCTGCCTGCCTGCCTCCCTGCTTCTCTCCTGCCTGCTTGCTTGTCTCTCTACCTCTCTGCCTGCCTGCGCCTCTGTTTCTCTTCCTGCCTGATTGCTTGCCTCTCTGCCTCTCTACCTGTCTGACTGTCTCTCTGCCTGCCTGCCACTCCACCTGCTGTCTCTCTGCCTCTCTGCCTCTCTCTGCCTCTCTCTCTCTCTCTCTCTCTCTCTCTCTCTCTCTCTCTCTCTCTCTCTCTCTCTCTCTCTCTCTCTCTCTCTCTCTCTCTCTCTCTCTCTCTCTCTCTCTCTCTCTCTCTCTCTCTCTCTCTCTCTCTCTCTCTCTCTCTCTCTCTCTCTCTCTCTCTCTCTCTCTCTCTCTCTCTCTCTCTCTCTCTCTCTCTCTCTCTCTCTCTCTCTCTCTCTCTCCACCTGCCTGCTCTCTCTAACTGCCTCTCTCTCTCTCTCTGCCTCTCTCTCTCTCTCTCTCTCTCTCTCTCTCTCTCTCTCTCTCTCTCTCTCTCTCTCTCTCTCTCTCTCTCTCTCTCTCTCTCTCTCTCTCTCTCTCTCTCTCTCTCTCTCTCTCTCTCTCTCTCTCTCTCTCTCTCTCTCTCTCTCTCTCTCTCTCTCTCTCTCTCTCTCTCTCTCTCTCTCTCTCTCTCTCTCTCTCTCTCTCTCTCTCTCTCTCTCTCTCTCTCTCTCTCTCTCTCTCTCTCTCTCTCTCTCTCTGCCTGTCTTCCTGCCTGCCTGCCTGCCTGCCTGCCTGCCTTCTTTATCGCTAGTATTTGGAATCACGTCGTTTAGCCTGAAATCATTTATCCTCGTCCCTCACGCTGACTCTTGAAAAATATGAAGCCAAACTGATTTCTCCTCGTTTCCGTCAGTCTTTAGAGCACGATAAGAGGTTGTGTGTTTCCTCACCTCCTCCTCCTCCTCCTCCTCCTCCAGACTCCCACTGCATGACCCACATTTCGCCTGGAGACGCACGGCAGGTGTGAATCAGCAGCGGCACGTATGTAGGTTGCTTGCTCCTCAGGTTAGCGTGTCTCTGGCGTGCCTGGCAATGCTTCGTCGCTTCTTATGTCATGTTATTGATTATCTCTCTCTATCTGTGCTTGTTATATAGATTTGGGTGGTCGTAAGTGGGGGAGATGGATGTCTGTCTTTCTGTATATCTCTTTTCTCTCTCTCTCTCTTCTCTCTCTTTTTCTCTCAATTTAGGTAGTTTTCTCATTTTTTTTTAGCAATATCTCTTCTCCATTTGCATTTGTCCTTCGTCTGGTGTTTTATTTGTGTGTGTCTGGAAAATAGAGTCACGTTGTTAAGGTGTCTTCAATATTTTCTCTTCGTTTCTGTGTATGTCTTAACCTCGTTTGAATATTTTGCATCTAATAAAGTTTTTGACACATTTTTTTCCCATCCCTGTCTTTCCCTCCTGTTCTCCTTCCTCATCACACTCCTCTTCTTCTCCTTCTTCCTCCTTCTCTTTATCGTCATCTCTTCCCTTCCCTTCTCTTCTTCCTCTTATTGTTCCTCATTTTCTTTGCCTTCCACCCGGTCATTCCTCGTTTAATCGCACATTTTTCTTGTCTTTCTTTGCACTGTAATCTCTTGAGCAAAAGCAGCTTTCTGGACATGCCACCTTATTGTAAATTTATAGGCTGTAAAAACCGTCTAATTCTCTCAACGCACATTTTTTCCCCCACCGTTACTTTCCGTGTGCCGTTTTCATTCACTTTATTCTTCGCCGCAGCACATCAATTCTATCTTCCCAGCCGTAATAATATAGTATAGTCGTGTCTGGTTACCACTGCGCTTCAGGAACAAAACACGGGAAGGAAGACACGAGTTGCCCTGGTGCCACATGCCGCAAGAGGTGTAGCTCCGCGGGGACTCTCCTTGCCAGCCTCATCTTGCCATCCTGTGAATGTTTTAGCTGTTGGTTGACGCTTACCCTTTTCCTTACTTTCCCTCTACGTATCAATCGTGTTTAACCATTTCACTACCATGACTCGTTTTCACATTCATTCTGCTTACTATCTGGTGATTTTATACAGCTTCAGAAGCTTATGTGGGAGGTTAAAATAGTGAAGACTGTGACAATTAATGTTCTCCTCTCCATAGACTCTTCCTAATGTCAATAAAATGGTCTAATCATACACAAATTTCAAGGTAAAAATGTGTCTAAGTATTGAAGGGTTTGATAAGTACTTGAGCGTCTTGTATTGCCTGGCTTCGCTTTATTCTTTGTCCTGAGATGCGATATGTAACCGTCCACAGCATCAGCACTAGTGTATGAAGTCGTTATCAGTATTCACAAGAGGTGTTTTTAAAGAATGCACTTTTTAATATCTGCGCAGTGTGATGTGTGTGGTTGGTTGTACAACAAGAAAAAGTGCATCAGGGTGGTTAATGATGAAGGAAGCATGTGCCAAATAACAGTGAAAGGTCGGTGTATTTTAGTATATTTATAAGACCGCATTTTCTTTAGTTGTCGGCTGGATATCGCTCCTTGTTATCAACACGCCTGGACGTACTGTTATTATCGTCGACGCGCAAGATAAAGGGGTGATGGACGAGCCTTGGGAGCGAGCTGAAGGCAAGGTGCAGGCAATATCTCTCAGGTGTCCTTCCCGCGACGTGGTAATAGATTTAACCCGCTCCACAAGCTTTTCCCTGACCTGCTTCACGGTCGCGGAGGACTGGAAAATAAGATCAAGATAGATAATAACAGGAGAACGCGTCGTGAATATCTTTACGTGAAATACAGGTTCATTCCTTTATGAGAACATTATGGGTCGTGTTCCACATAATATGAATTTATGTAATGGAATAGACAAGCGCATCGGCCAAAATGACGGCCACAGCTGTTGTCCATTGTGGGGCGAGGGTGGGAAGAGGCGGGGGTGTGTTTTGGAGGAAAGACAAGGAGGAGGGAGCAAAGAAGCGGTCGTGGGGAGGACGAGGAAGGGTGAAAGCGTTGGTGGTGGTGGTGGCGTGTGAGGTGAGACACTTGCCTAACAGATGACTCCCTTGCGTGGGTCCTCAGAGTCTCGCGATGCACAAGAAACGCTCGTCTGTACCTCACCACCGCCAGAGTGCTGTCCATCATCACCCCGCGCGCCACAGACGTGTAGGAAAAAATAAACTTAAATTTTTCTGTTGGATAAAAGAACCTTTGCATTCCATCCTTGAGAGAACAAAACCGAGAGAAACCCAATGACTCAATGCTGTATTTCTCGCTTCCCTCATGGCGGGCTGCGATCCCAGACATTGTTTGTTGAATGATACATGACAGCAGGCACAGAGAGCAAGGTGGAAACGATGGGATATTGGTGCGGGGCAAAGCACAGGGGACGGGAGGATGGAGTTACAGGAAGGCTGGCTAGACCCAATCCTGAGGGCTGGAGGTAGGTGTGTGGACCCTTGTGGAGAGGTCGATAGCGTGTTACCTCGGGAGATGGGAAGCGGCAGGTGTTCTGAAGAAGTGATTTGCCTTCGATCAGTTTGTGTTTTGTAGGTCTGTATCGTAAAACGAACCTAGTCTCATATTTCACACACACACACACACACACACACACACACACACACACACACACACACACACACACACACACACACACACACACACACACACACACACACACACACACACACACACACACACACACACACATATATATATATATATATATATATATATATATATATATATATATATATATATATATATATATATTGTTACCAAAGGATATTTGAAGAATACTTTGAACGTCAGCAATGTTTCGTGGTTTATCATGTCACTGTGATGTTGCTGACAAACATGAGCCATCCAGACACACGCTCCTCTCTATTGGCCAGGACAAAGATTTGATTTGAGATCGAAATTTCCGAGCAGCGAAGTGGGTCGCGGAGGTGGTGCTCTTCACTCAGTTGTAAACACCTGAACGCAGCGTCATGTGCAGCAACAAGTGACTCACTTGTCCACACACATATAGCACATTCCCTTCACGGTACTCTATTAGAGTTCCAAGAAAAGCATTTTTGTAACTATTAATTTGATTGAAGTTCACCTGCATATGATTCGTTTAGAAATCCTTCACCAATTGAAGCACAACTGCTGATGTCACTGTTGCTTCTCTCCAAGTGGACTTCCCAGGAAGTAACGTGACTGTCATCTGAAAGGATCAATACTTACAAAACAAGTGTTGTCAGTGTACTGGTCCACGCTCACCTGAGGAGAAAGAGAAAACCACTGGTTAGTCATTCACCACTGTGGAGGTCTTCCTAAGACTAGAGGAGTATCATGACTTGTAATGCAGCGTTACAGCTCAGTCATACCCGTGACCAGTGTTTGTCATTCATTAAATTCAGTAACACGATACTCAAGAGAAGAAAACAAGTACTCGGAATGAGCCCAACATTTCCTCCATGCTCTAGTCCCTCCCTCTGTGCCTAGCCGTCTCCATGGGAGGCCGCGGTAAACTTTGTGGAGACTCTTTTTGTGTCCTCCATCCATTCTTTGATCAACAAATCGTGTTTTTCACTTAAGCTGGAGAGGGTGACATGAATTCAAGACGAGCAAAGACGCGTAAAGACAAATAAAGATGGTGCTTGAAGACGTCAGGCGAGGAAGAACCACTGAAAGATCCAAGGTTACTCTTGAGGAAGTACACGTACATGGTTAATGATAGTAGAGAACACCACAAATCACTGTTCTAAGTGGGAAATACCTGTTCCGACATCGTTTCCTCACTTCCTGGAATATTTTTAGCGTGTTCTGATAGAGATGCATAACTCAGTAAGAAATACTTGACTCAACGTTATGTTCTCAGTTCCCGGAGTTTTCTTTGAGGGTGTTCTGAATAATCGTACGATCTAAGTATACGTGCTAATATTTCACTGGTTAATGCTCGTAGGAAACATTACGAGAGTGGCCGCCTTCCATTCCTACCCGTGCTACCTTTGCCTCACCTGAAGCAGACGCACTGGCAGCAACTTAAAACATACCAGAGCTTGCCGAGGACGCTTCTGTACCGTGACTTCCAAATTATTTCCAGCAGGGGACATCCGGCGCTCCACTACAATTTCGTCCCCACACATGTACATTTGGTGTGCGCTCCACTTCCCATCGCCATTTCTACATCACCACACTCCTCCTGTACATCATCACTTCCCATCACCAGCGAAGGCACGAAACAGGTCATTTGTCATCAGTCTTTCATCCTTAATTAATTTCTCTTCCTCAGCCGATAATTTAGCGACGATGACTTTCCGCGAAGAGTGACACACGTGGCTGACAGCTCTAAAGGGGCGGGGAAGAGGAGCAGTCAGACAGAGAGTGAGTGAGTGAGTGAGTGAAGGAAGGAAGGAAGGAAGGAGGGAGGAAGAGAGAAGGGAAGGACATTAGCAGAGTGGAACACAGGATGGTGCTCTTGAAGTCCACTTAAATATTCTCACGCGACATACGAGTACATAAACACACACACACACACACACACACACACACACACACACACACACACAATGCTACCGGAAGTTTATTTTTTACAGGTGTGTGTGTGTGTGTGTGTGTGTGTGTGTGTGTGTGTGTGTGTGTGTGTGTGTGTGTGTGTGTGTGTGTGTGTGTGTGTATACTAGCGTGAATATTATACGACAACATGCATGCAAATCTACGTATATTTTTTTCTCTCTTTCTCAGTCAGTAGAGTCGGTGAGTGAGTGAGTGAGTGAGTGAGTGAGTGAGTGAATCAGTGAGTCACAATTTAGGCAGACAATTTCAAATTCTACTTCCTCCTCTGTCACAGTCTGTCTGCCTATCTTCGTCCCTGCATGATCTCTCTCTCTCTCTCTCTCTCTCTCTCTCTCTCTCTCTCTCTCTCTCTCTCTCTCTCTCTCTCTCTCTCTCTCTCTCTCTATGGCGACGCACTCACCGTTTCCTTATTGTCATCACATACTTTCTCTTTTATCAAACTTATTTTTTTCTACCTCAGCATATTCATTTCTTGCTTCACCTCCCCAGCTCCAAACTACAGGCCCGCCCTTCCCCGTGGTCATTACAGTCGTAACCCCAAGGTCGTTACGTCAGCCGCTCCTTCACCGTGGCCGCAGAAGCGAGTTATCTCTTTGGCCACAATAGGAAGCTCTTCTTTAACTTGGCCATTACAGTGAATTTGCCCTCACTGCGGCCTATTCAACAGTGCGCCTCTCTCCCCCATCCCAAGCCACATCAGCAAGCCTTCCCTCACTCCTGCAACAATGCTAAAATGGGTTATATGTCCCATGTCTCTTCCTTTCTCTTTCTGTTTCCCACTCTCTCTCTCTCTCTCTCTCTCTCTCTCTCTCTCTCTCTCTCTCTCTCTCTCTCTCTCTCTGGTTTTGGATGGCTGACTTTTCTTTTCCCGCCACGTTGAGTTACACTCGTGTACTGTAAGATATGCCACCACATGTCACCTCTTCAGAAACAAGCCTTGACTTTGCACCTCGAAAGCCGGTCAGTCACTCTAGCGCGTCAGAGTTGCGTCCCTCAAGCCGATATTGCATCGCCTTACATTGTCTTCCTTACGCGTGGAGGTTCCCGGTAGTTGGTCTCGCCAGTCAATGTCTCGCGTGGCTGTCTGACACTCGGTGACGTGAATAGATGGTGATTGACTTGGACACATAAACAGCTGTCTTAGAAAGAGATAGAGAGAGAGAGAGAGAGAGAGAGAGAGAGAGAGAGAGTGTGTGTGTGTGTGTGTGTGTGTGTGTGTGTGTGTGTAACAGTATGCTTCTGTTGTCTGTCTCTCTGTTTGCCTGTCCATTTATACTATATCTATATGTCTGTCTCTCTATCTATCTCTCAATATATCAGTCTGTCTGTGTGTATTTTAGTGGACAAAACCGTTCCTAGTAATGTACGGATTCTCTTTTTTTCCTCTCTTTTTTTGTTTGTTTTGGGAAGTGTAGCCTACGTATATATTTCCATGGTGATGGGCACGTGAAAGTAACTTTTCACCGGAGCCGTGACTGGAACGAAAAGCTGATAGAAAACGCAGCATACATATGTACACCGGTAGATAGACGCTCCCTTTTTCACCCACACTTGCCGCTGTGAGAGCATCTGTAATATTGATGAAGAGCCGCGGTGGGAGCCGGGTGACCTGTGTTGCGAGGCGCCGCTGGAGTAGAGGTGTAGTTGTAGTATATGTAGCACCAGGGAGAGTGATTAGGCTTAACTTCGTGTAGCACCTTCAACATTCACCACCACCACCAATACCACTATCACTTCAACCAATATCACCACCATTACCACTGTCTCTCTCTTGCTCTCCACATGATCACTCCCGCTTCCGTCATCAAGCCGTCCCAAACAACCATGGAAGTACAGTACTCAGTCTGTACCACATTCCCGAACGTCGGCATTGAAGGAGACGTCATTTATCTGGATGTCTAATTTCAAGAGTGTCAAATGTGATCCCTGGAGTATTGCCTCTCTACGGCTCTCCTGCCTCGCTTTTATCGCCACGCCTGCCTCGACTTGTACTCTTTGCTCACCTCTATTCGCCCGCCTCGCCACGCCCGCCCTGCCTACCCTCCAGTTGTGCCGCACCGTGTGTGGAGGAGCGTAACTGTAACTGTGCACACAGATCTATTTAACATTTTCAGTTTAATTAAGCCTGGTGAGCTTACCGGTGAAGTGCGTTGAGTGAACCCTCGTGCCGAGATGCAAAAGTATACCAGCAGCGCTCATTGCCGCTTCAATTCCCGGACTGAGAGTGGGACAAACAAACAGTAAATTCTTGATGTCTTCACAGGAAGTTGATGGCAAGACGCGGAGATCAGACCGAAAGCTCCACCTTCTCTACGCGACGCTGCCTTGTTTGACTTCTGGATGTTCTCAGAAGTACTGATGAACTGCTTTGCTTCAGTCCCCACGCTTCCTTGTGCGCTGATGCTAAGGACACGCGCGGATTAACATCACACACACACACACACACACACACACACACACACACACACACACACAGAGTAGCTTACTTTTTAATTTTTGTTAGTCGATGAGTGTTTGTGTCTGTTTATTTATCTGTTTGCGCGCTTGTTCGTTTGTCTCTGCCTGTCTGTCTAACTATTTCAGTCTGATTCTCTCTCTCTCTCTCTCTCTCTCTCTCTCTCTCTCTCTCTCTGCATTTTTCCAACACATTTTGAATTAAGGCAATACACATTTCTCGCGGACGGCGTCGCCTGTGCCAGCATCGCTTGTATCGAATAAGGTGTTCGTCTTAAATATTGGTAATCTGTCCAATAATAAGATGGAGCTTCGGTTGGACGCCTCTGGGACGAGTCTGCCTCTCTGCTGACTTCCGGGACATTTTTACATTTTACGGCTGGAGTTATTGCATGCACTTTCAGCTTTTTCAATTTAACTTTTCGCTAATATTGTTCATGTTACATTCTGCCGAGCAAAGTTGAAAGCGACATGGTGGCGATAAAGAAACTGTATTTCTTTTTGCTCACCCTCTCTTCTGTTCTTTCTCTCTTTCGTAGCAACTTGAATCACCTCAGAAGTTTGTAATTACGAAGTGTGCGGCTGCGTGCGTGAGCTTGACTCCCCATGTCCCGGGGTTTCCCATGTATGCGAGGCGGCAGCGTGATGCATGGCGCGCCGCCAGCCGACACTCAGCCATCAGCGGTGAGGGGCGGTGAAGACTGCACCGTCACCTGCCAGTCTTTCCATCAGCTCAAGGCTTCAGATCCCGCGTAACCTTGTCAGTATAAACACTAGAGTCCACACTTTACCGTTTTCTTCGCCGCCTGCCTGCCTTTCTCCACTTCCAGCCGCCTGAGACAAATGACGAGGCGCCACCGTCTTGAGGTAACTTTCCCACAGTAGCGATCGCGGCAGAAGGCTTCTCCTTCGCGCCAAATATTGACACACAACGCTATCACTTTCAATATTCGCTTTACTGTCAAGCCTCAACATAAATTTAAAGTTACGTTGTAAAATATACATGAAGCGTGAAAGCTTATACTCTTTTGCCCGTAACGTTGGAGAAGAAACCTCATATTTTCGCCTCTCGGTCATCAGCAAGTCAAAAGCTCCTGTTTATCACGATCAGGAGGGTGCCTGGGGAGGGGAGGTTTGCCACGTGGGTTATTATGTGGCAGCCGAGCGTGGCACAGAGAGGATGAGAGCCGCGAAGAGGCCACGCTTCCTTGGCGGGAAGAATAACTCACCCCAAAAATTACGTCGCCCTTAGAAGAGCACTTGGTATGTGTACCCTCTCGTCAATCTATTCTTATCCCTAATAGAACAAAATTTTCTTAACCTGAGCCTTCCTTCATTCACCGTTATGAGGCTAAAATATAACCTGTCCTCCATTTTCACTTCCCCTCTTCTTTTCTCTCCCCATCCAAGAACTTATGCTTTGTCAGGTTAGGTATGTTTTTTTCTCTTTTTTTCCCTCTACCGAACCAAGAAGTTGGTCTTTGTTCAGTGTTTGCTTGAATATCGGAGAAGAACCCGTGGCTCAGGTAACGAGTGATGCAGATTCCGCGGTAACTTGGCAAAGCAGCGCCCTTGACTGCCTAAATTGGAAGAGACGAAGTTGGTGCAGAAGTTAGCGGGTGCGCATTAGTCTTTGTTAGCGGGAGTGGTGGCGGTGCGAAGCTAAACTGACTCTTTGGTGAATAACGACTTGATCACTACGACTCCTCTAACACACACACACACACACACACACACACACACACACACACACACACACACACATACACACACACACACACACACGTGCACTATTTTTCTATCTTTATTATCTTGTTTCAAATTGCGTAACTAATCGTCTTACTCCCTCCCGCTTTGTCTCTCTCTCTCTCTCTCTCTCTCTCTCTCTCTCTCTCTCTCTCTCTCTCTCTCTCTCTCTCTCTCTCTCTCTCATCAAGCAACACTGATAACTCACATCTGGAGCAAAAATAAAGACAAAAAAATACTAATCCATTTTACCTCTCAATTTTCCTTTCCTCTTATTTCTAGTTAATTTTTATCACACAAATCCTCTTAACACATGAACCCAGTGTAGGAGGAACTCACAGCCGGCCATCACGTGTCCACTCGCTCACTACCACACCGTCCCGAGGCTGAGCACGAGGAGCGAAGCGGACCGTGCCAGCAGCTCAACTCAGATCACAGTTCAATAGACGCCTGGCTTATGTATTTCTTTTCCTCGTCAGCTTTTGGGAATACTGCAAGGGAACGATAAGAAAAGTTCTCACGTCGACACACACACACACACACACACACAGAGAGAGAGAGAGAGAGAGAGAGAGAGAGAGAGAGAGAGAGAGAGAGATATACACAACGCAATACAGACAAATAACAAAAAATCAACAGACGGGCAGACAAGACAGACAGAGAGAGACACAGGCAGATTGTAAAAGGCAGTGATGGACCAGCTGACTGAAAGACACACACACACACACACACACACACACACACACACACACACACACACAGACACAATAAACCACCTCTTCCTATATAGGTGTTTCTGAAGGTTGCTCTGACATATGCCCTCCTGCCTCGTGTCACCTTACAGCTTGTCTCCGTCACCCTGTCCCTTTCTCTCCTGTGAGCCGCGAAGCCCCATATTCCCATCAGCAACCTTTCCTTCACTTTCCTTTCACCACACTGACTTTAACATTAGATTGGATGAACGTCTTTTGAATGTGTTTTGGCTAACTCTATTGACCTGTAAAGGACTGACAATTAAGTGGGCTTTTTTATATTTATATTGACCTTGATCAGTTTCCCCTCGTACATAAAAAAAAATAGACTGATTAATAGCAAATGCAATCTGATAAGAAATGTTTAGTAATAAGTAGATGGATGAAATGTGTGGGTATGTTTCTTAAGGGGACCGCCAACTTGCAGCTTCCCTTAGTGGTATAAGTAAATCTATTTTCTGCCTTCTTCCACTGTCGCATCAATAAATCTTTCTCTTTATTTTTCTCCTCTGCGACATAAATAAACCTGTCTTTTCTTTTTCCTCAGCGTCAAAAGTAAATCATTATTTTTCTCTGTGGCATGAATAAGTCTGCCTTTCTTTTACCACCGTGTTATAAATAGATATCTTCCTTTCTTTCTCTGTAACACGTGTACCTCTGCTTTCTCTCTTTCTTTTGATATTATTGACATGTTTCATATTCTTCGTGGATAAAAGTTTGCGATTTACTCTGCCTTGTTTCCTGGTCATCTTGCGTTCTCTCAGCACTAGTGGCATTTATCATATTCCTCCTGGCTTTAACTCCTTCAATACTGGACACATTTTGACCTCAAGATTTGTGTACGATTAGACTATTTTATTGACATTAGTAAGGGTCTATGCAAGTCAGAATATTAATGGCCACAGTCTTTACTATCTTAATCCCCGACATGAGATTCTGAAGCTGTATAAAATCACCAAATAGTAAGTAGAATGAATATGGAAACACGTTATGGCACTGAAGGGGTTAATGTTGCGATTCGTCAATAAGGTTGTTATTATTGTGTGCATCTTTGTTTCTCTTCACTTCATACTGCTTCAGGTCCATTGCAATTGCCGTTACCGTAAAGGTGTTTTAACTCTTTCAGCACTGAGACGCATCATTACCATAAGTTTTGGGATTAAACGATTTTATTTACATTATGAACTGTCGATGGAGGTCAAAAGATTGATAGCCATAGTCTTCACTATTTTAATCCCCTACATAAGTTTCTGAAGCTGTATATAATTTACCAAATAGTAAGCAGAATGAATATGAAAACACGTCATGGTTCTGAAGGCGTTAATACTACTCTTTCCGATTATTATTTCTATATAGCATTCTAATTGTTTAATATTGTACTACTGTTCCTTGTTTGAGAGATCATATGCAAGATAATTTAGTTAAGGCAACATATATGTCAGGTAATCTTTCGCCTGCGTTCATTCTGTGGAACCACGCGTATAATTTCCCAAAAATGCATAAATAAGATTATCGTCAGTTTTTAGATCATATTGCGTTGCCTTGTGTTCTTTTTGTCTTTGATGTGTTGCGTGTTTGTGTTGAAAACATTAAACATCGGATTAAATGTGAAGGTTCGTGAATGGAGCGTCTCTCGTGGCGGTGGTGGGAGGTGTGCGTGGCGCCCTTCATCCGTCACCGTGTCTCGCATCAAAGCCTTCGAAAGAAACGTAGTTCTACTTATTTATACACATCCACCTTATGAAGCTTATGGTCTTGAGATCTTTATAGACAAAAATACGCACTGAAATATAGATAGAATAAAACCTTTTGAAAGCCAGTTTTCCTAAAGCTGTTTTCAATCAACTATGGATATCACATCTTAAATTCATACATTTCTAGTAAATTTGTCGCTGTAGAGATGAATTCAAAAGACATTTATCTTCATGGTGAGTTCATGAGTTGCTGTGTCAGTGTTCACGATCAGGAAACCAAGTCTAGCTAGTAATTAATTCATATATATTATTTGATTATGGAGTTTGTTATCGCCCTTTGTTTCTTGTCTTTTGTCATTGTTTAATATTTAATATGTCACTGAATCGCTTGCTGCAATGTTTTATATCTATTATTCTTTCTCTTTCTTTTGTGTGTGTGTGTGTGTGTGTGTGTGTGTGTGTGTGTGTGTGCGTGTGTGTGTAGGGGGAAGCTGAACAGATGTGTGGGTGTGTGACTGGGACTGGATGAGTAACTGGGTGAGTGGCTGAATGAGTGGTTAGGTGGCTGGCTGGGTGAGTGACTTAGTGAATGGCTGGGTAAGTGGCTTAGTGAGTGAGTGGCTGGGTGTTTGGCTGAGTGAGTGGCTGAGTGAGTGAGTGAGAACGATTAAACCAACGGATAAGTAAGCTAATGAATGAAGCAGCTGAATAAGTAAGCGAGTGAATAAATGAGTGGGTGGAAGCGGTAATGCCTCACAAATCCACACTGGTCTTCCCTTCTCGGAGTCCTGCAGGCCCGCTTCTCCTCCACCTCTCGTGCCTTCGTAAGCTGCAGTCGTGGATCTCGCTCGGTGTCTATCATGGACAACGGTTCTGCTCCTGCGTTGCATTTAGCTCTTCCAGTTCGCATCCCGCTCGTCGTCACGGCTCCGTTGCTCCGCGCAGCCCGCTCGACTTGCCCGTAATTAAGTTGCTTTGTTGCTGCAGCAGATGCATTAGTCTCCCCTTCCCTTATTATTTCATTTTCTGCTCTATCTACCACTGTGTACCGTTTTTTTTTTCTACTTTTTTTTTCTTTCCCTGCTTCTCTTCCGCCCTTGTTTGCACCCTTCCATCTGTCTTTGTTGATAATCACTTATTGTCTTCGCCCTCCCTCCCTCTCCTCATCTTTCCGTCGCTTTCTATTCTTTTTCTTGTCCATTTTAATCTTTATCTTCGCTTTGCATTTCTCTCTCATATCGTGTATTCCTTGCTTTCACCAACACTGTGCTTTTATCTCTCCCCTTTTTCCATTTTCTTTACTGCCACCTCCAATTCTACTTCCACTGCCTTCTACAACTTCCTACCACTCGGCACCGCCACCACCACCACTGCCACCACCACCACTTCTTATTTACGTGATTCTACAGAGCCTAACACTATAACACCATCCTGTATATCTGTTTTCCCCCGTCCTTCATCTGCCATCACTATTACACTGATGTTATTATTGTTGATGTTGCTGTTTTTTTTTTTTTTTGTTACTGTTCATAGCGCAATAGTAACATCAATGCCAGTAGCAACAGTACCAGTGATGGTAAAGAATAATAAGATTATAATTATTACCAACAACAACAATAGCAACAGCAGCAGCAGCAGCAGCAGCAATAACAACAACAACAGCAACAAAAACAACAACAACAACGACAAAAGCAAAAACAACAACAACAACAACAACAACAACAACAACAGAACCAGTACCAACATTAGTTTATCTCGATTTCAGAGAGAGAGAGAGAGAGATCTGTCTGTTTACTTGCCCGCCTGTCTGTCTGCTTGTCTGCCTGTCTGCCTGTTACAACAATGAACGCCCACTCCTACCCTCCAATTTCCCCCCCCTCTCTCTCTCTCTCTCTCTCTCTCTCTCTGGACAATCCTTTCTTCCCTAAGTTCTCTGCCCTTCCCCTCATTCCTCTTTCCTTCAATCTTCTCTCCATTCCTCCTTTTCCCTTCCCTTCCCTCTCTTCCACGACCACACCACACTCCCTCTCTCTCTCTCTCTCTCTCTCTCTCTCTCTCTCTCTCTCTCTCTCTCTCTCTCTCTCTCTCTCTCTCTCGCTAATTACATACCGCAGTCGGCCCTCAATGTGGCGCCCTTCCAACCTTGAGCGCTGAGGTTTCGGTTACTTTCCCTATAACAGGCATTCATTCTCTCACTCGTGGCACTTTCCTCATATTATTGGCACTATCTTTCCCGCGTACCTGGTATCTTGGTGCTCTCTCGCATGTTTAGTGGCTTGTCCGGCCTTGTGGGTACTCGTCGGCTTGTCACTATTAATTTCTGGGTTTGTGGTATATATGTACGTGGTTTTTCGTCTGTTATTACTCTTTTTTTTCTTTTTAATATTGTTTTATTGTTTTTGTGCTGATTTTTTTCTTTTTCTTTCTTTTTTCTCTTTTTTGTTCTTTGTGTCTCTGTCTGTCTGTTTGTTTGTTTGTTTGTTTGTTTGTTTGTTTGTTTGTTTGTTTGTCTGTCTGTCTGTCTGTCTGTCTGTCTGTCTGTCTGTCTGTCTCTCTCTCTCTCTCTCTCTCTCTCTCTCTCTCTCTCTCTCTCTCTCTCTCTCTCTCTCTCTCTCTCTCTCTCTCTCTCTCTCTCTCTCTCTCTCTCTCTCTCTCTCTCTCTCTCTCAAAAAAAAAAAAAAAAAAAATTAGTCAAAATGATGACTGGCATTGCTGATATTTTTTTTATTCAATTTTCTCTTCTCTCCTCCTGCCTGTCCTCCTCCTCCTCTTCCTCCTCCTCCTCCTCCTCCTCCTCCTCCTCCTCCTCCTCCTCCTCCTCCTCCTCCTCCTCCTCCTCCTCCTCCTCCTTCATTTCATCATCAACACATTTTTCCTTCTTTTTCACACTTTTATCTTCACATGTATTACAAAATCTCATTACTGCCGCGTTTTTATAAGCAAGTAAAAGTAATTCGTTTTTTTAATATATCGCACTTTTCCCTCGTATTATTTATTTTCATAGACATTTTTTTATTCTGGGTAAGGATGTCACGCACTTGAGGGACGGAAATAAAAACCACCACCACCGCCACCACAGCAGCACTATCAATAACCTCTGCATACTGATACTACTACTACTACTACTGCTATTGCTGGTCCTACTTCTACTACTGCTACTACTACTATTACTACCACCACCACTACCACCACTACTACCACTACTACTACTACCACTACCACCACCACCACTACTACTACTACTACCACTACCATTACTACTACTACCACTACTACTGCTGCCACCACTACTACTACTACTACTACTACTACTACTACTACTACTACCACCACTACTCGTATACTGACACCATATCAAATTCATGATCTGCCCCATCACCAAAAGTCATCACACGAATAATAGCAACAAAAGAAAATAGCAACAACAACAGTAGCAGCAGAAACCTTCCTTCATCACACACACACACACACACACACACACACACACACACACACACACACACACACACACACACACACACACACACACACACACACCAAGATTCCTAATTAGAACCCAACAACACAACCTGCATTGCATCTCTGGACTGGCCTTGAAACTCACCTCCTCTGACCTCTCCTGCTGCCACCACTACCATCACCACCACCACCACCACCACCACCACCACCAGCCTGCGACCTCGCCCCTGTCCTATGGTACACTGAAGTAACGGTTGGATGCTTTCACTTATTTATACAAGAGTCACCGCCTTTGTAGGAATGTGTGGCAGCGGAGAGCAGGAGTAAGGGAAGGGAAGGTGGTGGAGTGTCTGGCACCTAATGTGTTTGTATTCTTGTTGTTGTCTGGTGGTGTTTTGGTGTTTCTTCTTTGACTGTTCCTCTTCTTCTTCTTCTTAGTGTTCTTCTTTTCCTTGTGTTTTTGTCCTTTTTTGTTCTTTATTTGTGTTTTTTTATGTGTTTCTTCAATGTTTTTTTTATTTTTCTTTCATTTCTCTTCTTGTTGCTTTTAACTCTAGAGAGATTCATTTTAAATATCATGGAGGATGTTTAAAATTCCAGTGTTTGGTGTGTTTCTCCTAGTTTTTTTTTTTCAAGAATGCTTCATTAAATTTCATTCTCTCTCTCTCTCTCTCTCTCTCTCTCTCTCTCTCTCTCTCTCTCTCTCTCTCTCTCTCTCTCTCTCTCTCTCTCTCTCTCTCTCTCTCTCTCTCTCTCTCTCTCTCTCTCTCTCTCTCTATGATATATTTTTCCGTTTCGTTGTTCACAGTTTTTTAAGCCGTTGTTTCCTTAATTAATTTTTATTTGGCTTTTATTTCCCTAAGCATTTATTTTCTAGTAATGTTCTGTGCAGCATTCTTCTATTAAGTCGTTTTCTGTGCCAACTCTTTTATTTTCCTGTCGTGTTTGTCACATTTTTCTTTCATATATTTTTTTCCTTTTTTTTTCCTTCCCGCTGCTCGCCCTGTGACACAAAAATATTGTTGTGCCACGTTTTCTGCTCGCTGTATTAGATTATCCCGCTGTATATTTACTGGAGTTCATCGTTGTTTCGCCAGAGGTGTAAAAATGGCCAGCGAAATTTTGTGGAAACTAATTAAATCAGTAAATAATTATCTCTTTTTTTTCTATTTGATCTTTCTGTATGATAACAAAAAATGTATGTATATTCCCCGGTGCCAGTGTTGTACGATGTAATAAATCTTTGAAGCGAAATAATATGTGTGAGTATTTTCTACACGTTAGAAGTACGCTGCCTGATAGTGACTCCTTTCATTATTATTTTGGGGAGGGAAAAAGTATCTGAATCTTACTTCATTACGACATTGTTAAAAATAGATGCTAGAAAATAAAAACTGCTTATGTTGCATTTCAATGAGAGGAACCAGCGAGCAGTACTAGTCGCCTAAGTGAAAAGGAATGGTATTAACATGCTCTCTATTTGCTTGCTCGCTAGAAAATTTTACATATGGAATTAACACGCAGCTACGAGGACGAAAGAAAAAGGAAATTTGCATGGCCGTATTTGCATGAAATTTAAAGATACAGTGGTAATGTAAAATTGTATGTAAGAAAAGTGTTTGTGTGGAAGAAGGAGGTGTATGTCTATTTGTGTGTGTGTGTGTGTGTGTGTGTGTGTGTGTGTGTGTGTGTGTGTGTGTGTGTGTGTGTGTGTGTGTGTGTGTGTGTGTGTGTGTGTGTGATTTTTTGTGTAGGGTACAGTAGCTTCCTTGTATAATCGATACCTCTTGAATTACACACAATTTAGATTTGTCCTCCTGGCTGAGTTTCGATGCAGTAATATTTCATCAGCGTCTTACTTAAAAATTCCAGCTCGGGGAATGGAATAGTCAGCGAGCTGCGACTGAAAAAGAAGTGAGATAAAGCGAGTTCATTTTAGCCCGGCAAATAACCCTGCCTTATACACAACTAGGTGCTCCTTCTCTGAGTCTGGAGGAAAGAAGGTGCAGGGCGTATGAAGGAGAGAAGCAATGAGGTGTCTTATGGGAGTTAAAAGGGATGGTATTACATTTTCCTCTTTATATTAGCCCCTTCCACCAAACTCTTTCATTTTTCTTTCCGATTTTGTTTCTGCTATTCTTACTTTTAAGTGGTGAAGGTTCTCTAAAAAAAAGTTTGTAAGTCCACAAAAAAGGAAAGAAAAGGGAAAAAAAACGGTTAATTTTCGTCTTTTATTATCGACAAAACCACTTAAGACAGTAGAAAATATATTAAAAATAATTTTTCATAAGATTATGGGTAATAAAGATATAATTGAATGTGAGAAGAAACTTTGTACCCATGAAGAAAACAGTACACCAGTCCCGTTGGCAGTATGTACTTTACAAACTCACAACTTTTGCCTTCGAAATACTTGTGTAAAAAAGTCTCTTCATGCTTAGGATACATCGTGAGGTGTCAGAGTGAAGCAGGCAATTAGTCATGATGCCTGGGAACTGTCACAAACACACACCTGGCGTAGCAGGAATAGTTCAGATATGGACCGTGCGTGTGAAATATGATGGAGCGTTTTGTACGAAAAATTGTGAAAAAGGAAGTGTGAGTGAATTGTAATTTAATGATTCTAACCACCTGGGAAAATAATTACGGTGTGCTGCAGTAGATGTGGTGTTAATTTCACTTCCCAGAAAGAGAGAGAGAGAGAGAGAGAGACTTGACCACTCGTTGCAATTCCGTTACCGATCCTTTCCAATGGCTGATCCCCAATTACGTGACGCCATTGGCTAATTGGATAAGGAAGTAATAAGTCTGTGGTCATCAGCAGAGGGGGTGTATAAAATGGTGGGATAAAAGGGGACACTTTCAATTATTTCATTAGTTTGACATTGCATTCGACAAAAAGAGTAACGTAAAACAGAGAGTGACATTCAACACAGGATGAAAGCTGTGGCTGTTAGAATTAATATACGTGTATGTATGTATGTATGTATGTTATATATGAATAGTATATGTACATTCTACCCATTTATTATTATTACTATTATTATTGTTATTATTATTATTATTATTATTATTATTATTATTATTATTATTATTATTATTATTATTATTATTATTATTATTATTATTATTATTATTGTTATAGCCGTTTTCAGTTATTATTGATGTTATTTATTTGCTTGTTTGTTTATAGTTGTCGTTGTTGCTATTGTTTTTGTCCTCTTGCTGTTGTCTTTCTTATTGTTCTTATTGTTGTGGTGTTGGTGGTGATGTTGGTGGTATTATTCCCGCGATGTGCTAAAGGACAGTAAAGTCACGTCAGAAGTCAAGCAGATCAGCGGACTTAAGCATCTCCCCTCAATCTTAAGTCCTCTGATCTGTTGATAATCTCCTTACAAAACCCGACGACTAATAGAGTGTCAGCAGATCAGAGGGTTTAAAATTGAGGGGAATGTCTGAACGCGGTGGTGGTGGTGGTGGTTGCTTGACTGCTGACCGTGATTGTAGCCTTGTAGAGAGAGAGAGAGAGAGAGAGAGACTAGAAGGTGGTGGGATAATATGAAAACACAGACAGAAAATTTGATACAGAATAATTTAACCCTAGGAATAAGAATGAAATAACGCACATATTTGTACTAGTTACTTCTAAACTGATTCAAATTAACAACGTCTCCTTTAACAGGCACAATATCAATTTAGGTTCCAATATGAATCCTGGAACCTTGAATGGCTGTTTGATGCATTTTTCTCCACGCTAGACATTGTTTCTGTTATATTTCTCCCTGAATTGTCCTCGTTTCCTTTTGATCTTAACGCCCCCTTTCCTTCCTCCTGCGCGTGAAAGAGTATGAGATTAATAATGCTGGTTAAATGTGCGATTGTGTCAAATATTTCTTCCCCTTGTTGAGTTATGTGCTGCTTTCCTACAGAGCGTGGAATTGAGATATTGTTGAGGGAAATATTAAGAATCGTTCATATTACCACCGTCAGAATGATTTACTGGCCAAGGAAGTTATATTCAAGTGTTGTGCAGAGGTGAGAGAGAAGAGGAGGATATTATATTGCGTCTAATTTGTAGATTTCTCTTTCAAGGTATTGTGATGGTAGTTACTGTGATGATATTTATAGTAATGATAATTCCTGGTTATAATCGTGAAGGTGTTTATCAAAAAGTAGTCTCGTGAAAAGAAGAAGAAGAAGAGGAAGAAGCAGAAGATGGTGATATTTGTGATGATGATGGTGGTGACTATCAAAGAAAACACTAGTGAAAAGAAGAACAAGAATAAGAACAAGAAAAGAATAGAGAAAGTAAAAGGAAGATGATAAAGGACAAGATGATGATGATGATGATGGTAGTGATGGTCGTGTAAGGACAGAGGAAATGAAAGCAATAAAGACAAGTAGTTAATAAAAAGGAAAGGGAAAAAGAGAAAGCAAAAAAAAAAGCCAAAGAAGGAGAGCAAATATCAATAAACGTTCAGTATTTAATGAGGAACTTTTAATTCTTTACTACGACACCAACTCGTTTACATTTGCCACTTGACGCTCGTCCATCAGTGTTCGCCACTCAGCAGTACTGCACGCCGGCCAATTGCTATTCAAATAAGGTTAGCAAGAAATAAATTAACTTTGCGATTCCAAATTCTCTTTTGTTTTATTTACATGGAACGGAAAAAGGCAGTTATTATATTCATTTATCTATTTACTCTTTTATTAGTTGAGTTACCGATGTACTTTTTTCTGTAATTCATTTTTTTTTAATCATCATTTCACTTATATATTCACACGGTCGTTTCGCACACTCACTTACCTATCCTTATACAAATCACTGCGCCCATTATGCATCATTACTAGAAGATACTTGCGCTAACATCAGTACAAGCAAGCGTTATTTGTAAACTAAACGCCACGTGCAGTCAGCGAATCAACCTCCTTCCATGCAACTGACGAACATAAAGCAGCGGCGAAACCCTTGGCTCATCCATCACTTCCCTGCACTGATCTTGCAATATCCCGCCGAGATGCAATGCTACCCGGACAAGACGAGGAAGATTTGCTGTCTGAACTTGAACGTTGAGCTGCAACCTCATGACCTTCCGAGATTCAAGGTCAAAGGATGCAGTCTGAGGCCGCAATAGGCATTAATGTGTAACGAGTAAGGACGCTAGGGAAATTTGCAATGTATGCCACAAAGCAGACGGCATTCCGCCCTTCTAGTTAGCGCAAAAGCAATCAAACTTATACCTTTCTTAATTAAGTTTACCTGAGAACTGTGATGTCGTCCTCGAAACTGTTTAATCCTGGAGACACACACACACACACACACACACACACACACACACACACACACACACACGCACACACACACACACACACACACACACACACACACACACACACACACACACAATTTAAACACTTCCCCCTCATCTGTGCACCACCAGTCTTCCTCGCCGCCCTCGCTCTCTTATCCTTTCCTCTGTCAGACTCGCCAGACAAACAGCGCCGGACTGGGAACACCAAATCTCCGCAGTAATATCTAGCCCGTTTGGCAGCCTTTTCTCGCACTGTAAACACCGCCGCCGAGGGAAGAGAGAGAGCGCCCTTCGTACCTGTGCTGGATAGTCGATGCAGTGAGAAGATGACAAATTAAACTATCTCCTCGTCTTCTTATCAAAGTGTCCTCCTTAACTGCTGTTACTACTACTACTACTACTACTACTACTACTGCTACTCTACTACTACTACTACTACTACTACTGCTACTACTTGTCTTGATGTTGCATTTCGTCCTCGTGCATGAGTACCAAACACATAAACGTCTCCCTCTTTCCCCTTCCTTGTGTTTGTGTGTTTGTATAGTGTTATCTTTCGCTGTCATTGTGTATTCGAGTCAGTCTCTCTCTCTCTCTCTCTCTCTCTCTCTCTCTCTCTCTCTCTCTCTCTCTCTCTCTCTCTCTCTCTCTCTCTCTCTCTCTCTCTCTCTCTCTCTCTCTCTCTCTCTCTCTCTCTCTCTCTCTCACACACACACACACACACACACACACACACACACACACACACACACACACACACACACACACACACACACACACACTGCATTACTAACACTTTGTGGCTAATGTGTGTGTATAATTTTCATAATGAATTACCTTTTATGTGTGCGTGTTTTATATTATTTTCTTTTTTTTCACTTTCGTTCCCTGTTTCTCTCAACGTATATTTTCAGACCATAATCACAGCGCTGAATTAACTTTATATATATTTTTTATTTTCTCTGGCACACTCATTTCACTATCCCAAGTCAACTAAACCATGGAATATAAACAAAACACAAAAGACAAATGAGATGCGTTTCATGGCAGTGTGTGTGTGTGTGTGTGTGTGTGTGTGTGTGTGTGTGTGTGTGTGTGTGTGTGTGTGTGTGTGTGTGTGTGTGTGTGTGTGTGTGTGCGTGATAAAGTGGGATGAGGCGAAGAAAAATTAATAAATAAACAAAATGAATAAACATGGTAGGTAAAGTGTTGGCAGTGAAATTGAGAAAGGGAAAAATTTTATGTACACCGTGGATTAGTTTTCTCTCCTTGATCCTGCAAAGAGGTAGACGTGTGAGACTGTGAGATTGTTGCGCTTCTGCCTCTCGCCTGCAGGGATGTAGGAGCGCCCTGATTGTTTTTGTGATTGCGTGTTCCGTTCATTTTGTCTTGAAGCGTATGTGTGTGTAAGAGGAGGAGGAGGAGGAGGAGGAGGAGGAGGAGGAGGAGGAGGAGGAGGAGGAGGAGGAGGAGGAGGAGGAAGAGTAGGAGGAGGAGGTAGTGGATTCTCTTTATCTATAGCAAAGGGAGTGAGTGGAAGTGGTGAGGGTTTCCATGCTCCTTGTTCCTGATTCCCCCATCTTCCTTTTTTTTATTCTTGCTTTGCTGTGTGTATACCCTTTCCCTCTGTCCTATATTCTTACACTTGCTGCTCCATTTCCTCGTTCCCTCTATGCCTTTCTATCTCTCTCTCTCTGTGTCTGTTTGTGTGTATGTCTCTGGCTCACTCTGAATCTTTCTCGCTCTCTCTCTCTCAAGTGTTAGATGTTTGGGCCTCTGCATCATCGTCTCTGTTTACTTAGGCAGCACGCTGGTTAAGGATTTATGGTTCTCTTAGCCCGGGTGTGGAAAGTGTGATTGTGCGGTGGGTTAGACACGTGGTGGGGAAGGTGTGGTGATGACTGATGAGCGTGGCGGTGATGAATGATGAGGTGGAAAGCTACTCTGTTGGTAGTGGTGGTGGTGGTGGTGGTGGTGGTAATGAGGTGTGGCTTTGATGAATTACTAGATTTCCGTGTCGTGCTAATGAAGTAATCTAAAAACAAGTGAAAATGTAAGGAAAAGTTCGTTTGTGTGTGTGTGTGTGTGTGTGTGTGTGTGTGTGTGTGTGTGTGTGTGTGTGTGTGTGATTCGTGGTGTGTGGCGCCGCAGATGAAACTGTCAGCCTGAGGAAAAAATTGTCGTCCGTGGGAGCAAGAAAAAAAAAATGGAGCAGATAGATGGGAGTGCATTATTTGACCACTTTTCTCGCTGACTTGACACCGCTGCCGTGCTTCCCTTGCCTTCCCTCGCCTTCCCGTGCACCTTATTCGCTCACCTTTGCCTTTCCTCCAATACCGTGTCCCTTCCATTTAGTATTGCACCTCTCCCCTCCAATATCCTCTCCTCTCCTGCAGCCACACCGCGTCAGCTCCTCGCCGCACCAGAGGGTCGACCCAAACTGACTCGGCTCGAGGTCATTAGGGCCTCACTCGTGCCCCTCAAGCCTCGGCCCTCGTCAGGGGAAGCTACGCCTGGAGACACACCTTTACTTTCTTTTCGGTATTTTCTCTCCCCAGCGGCAGGTCAGGTTAGCGGTGCGGGACGGGATCAGCACGACTTATGTTGGCATGGACAGTAATTTAGTGAGGGAAAATTATTTCATGTGCGTGCCCATTTAGTTTCCTAAAAGTTGGTCACTGCAGGCCTATCTATCTTTCTGTCTGCCTGTTTGTCTGTCCATCTTTCTGTCTGTCTGCCTATATTTTGCTTTCCATCACTGTATATATCTTTTTCTCTCCCATGGCAACCGTGAGTGCAAATTTCGTTTCTTTTGGTTCTCGTTGGTTCCATGATATGTCTCTAGTGGAGTCTCCCGACCGGCCGGAGCCACTCCTTTGGTTTGTCCGCCGCGCCAGCCTCTAATGTCGAACGGAAAAGGAAAAGGTGAGTGTGTTGATACGCCTCACCCCATCCTGGATTTCGCCGGCAGGTACGTAACTGCTTCTCGAATACTCCGAGCAAGAGAATACCGCGGACACACAAACAGCAGATGAACGGATACTTTGCGCGAAAGCTGAGGCAGACTTGCGATCCGTGAAAAAGACAGTCATACAAAATGGCTTCATATTTACAGAGGCAATTTTGGTGGGAATCCCAGCATAAACTTTCCCATTTTTCTGCGAGAAAGTTTCCGTGTTCATTCCCATTCCCAGGCAGTCAGGCTGGGAAATGTGGGGCGATATTCTCGACTTTGTGAGAGGTTGCTGCACTACGAGTAAACTTGAGAAATTTCAATAACTGGAGGGAGCGCCGAGCCCCATGAGTGACAGCCCCATCACCACCTCAGACCTATCTTGCAGCGGGACAAAAATTAAACAATGAGCTGCGTGTCTCCTACTTGCCGAGATTCCCACCAAACTGTGACCCACGAACGCCCCGAGGACCCACGCCACGTGCGACCCATCCATGGGTACTTATTGGCCTCATAGTGACTGTGACGGCCTGCACGGTTAGTGACCTTCACCCTTGTTCCCGTGGCGTTCATATTTTGTTCTCTCTTCTTCACACTTGTCCCAGTGGTCTTCACATCTTGTTCCTGTGGTCCTCACCAGCTCGGTCAGGTACCATCAGTAAATATCCTTGCGGCAAAGTCGTGTCCTTGACCTATTTTTGTTTCGTTTCCCTTGTGCCTCCCCGGAGACCACCGGACCATGGGATGAGAGACGATTGAGGACAGACTCTCTGTGGCGGCAACATGACGGTCTATTCCATCACTGGCTGATAATTCATTTTGCAGCGGAAACACATTGCGATAATTCACAAAATCGTATTTGTGGTAGGTTTTAAGTTATACTTGAGCAATTTTTTTTCCCTCAATTAGGGGAAGGTGAAAGTGAAGGATTGCAGAGTGTTTCAAGTGCCTGAGACTTTTTGGTAACGTTGTCGTTTCACTATTTCCCAGCTGTCACCATGACAGCGTCAGCCGCCGCGACAAGGGGGCGATATCTTACAAACTTTTCACACAGGAAGGTCGTCGGCTGGCCAGGCTTTGGTATGTACCACAGACGGCCATGCTTGTGCTTTTTCAACATCCCCTCACCCAGCCCCGCCCGCTGCCAGGCTGTGTGTGGTCAGCCTGCTTGTGAGTCGCCTCCTGTCGCGCGGTGTGTGGGTGAGGGTCCAAGTGATGCTGTGAGCAGCATGACAACTGCCACCCCCCGCTCAGACGTGTGTCCCAGCTGGTAGTGCTTGCTTGCCGGGAGGACACCATCACGCCACCGCCACGAGGGACGTCGAATATCTGGTGAAGTTTGATCATTAGAAGTCAACAGCTTCCTCCCATTACACAAACATTCCTTTTGGTCCGCTGCTTAACGACTTTCTTTTCTTATCCATCATGTTGTGTCACATCGTATCTCTATTAACTCTTGAATTAATCATACCTTATTAGATTAACTCGTCCATTTCCTGGTTTGATGTGGTTAGCTTTCTTGTAAAGTGCAGCAATTTATCCTTTTTATCTCACTCCATCTTGACATTAATTTGTAAGGAGGAGAAGAGCGTGAAGGCGCGGGCGGCGAGATGAGGTGACCCGTATCATCAGTCACCTTTAATTTCAAGGTTACACTCGCTTTCAACCCTTATTGGTCTCCCTTTGCCCGGCGGGAAGGACTTCCGGCTGTGATCTGAAGCGAAGTTAATTTCAAGGACCTCCAATTCTTCCCTCCGCTGACAGATGGGACGCGACACAGGCGGCGGAGGTTAAAGAACAAATGTATTTTCTGATCCAGGAAAGCGTTACGTGTCGCCGCCGCTGCAGTATTGGTCTGGGATGGAGGTGAAGTCGACACTGGTGGCCGTGAGATGACGCTTCGGCAAAAAAAAAAAAAAAACCGGAAAGGAAAGCGACTCACGGAATGTTTATTTTGCTCTTTTTTTTTTATCGCAGCGCCGCTTTGATTCATGTTCGTTTTTCGTCCCCAGTTAGCGACGATTCGTAAAGCTGCTGCTCGCTCGCCGCTCATGCCTCCCATCAGGTTTCATAACTCGTCCGCCCTTCAGGAGCCTCCAGGGACTCATAAAAAAAAACTGTATCTCCTCCTCCTCCTCTTCCTCCTCCTTTTTTTCCTCCTCTTCCTCCTCCTCCTTCTTTTCCTCCTCTTCCTCCTCTTCCTACTCTTCGCTCTCGTCTCATTTCCCGTCAAAATTCCTCGCTTCCCTGATGGCCCCTGCTCCTGCCCTCCCTCTCAACAGAAGCGTGGCAGCGACTCCTAAGAATTTAATGCCCATTACGTCTCTGAAAAGCTCCATGCCAGGTCTTGTTCACTGGTAAGACTCAGCTACACACTATAAAGCAGCTTGTGGCTTCCCTAAGGCCACACTTCATCACCTCAACGCTCAAGTCTCTGTCATTTCCATTTATTCTGCGATCAATTTAAGGTGGTTTTAACTCTCTCTCTCTCTCTCTCTCTCTCTCTCTCTCTCTCTCTCTCTCTCTCTCTCTCTCTCTCTCTCTCTCTGTGTGTGTGTGTGTGTGTGTGTGTGTGTGTGTGTGTGTGTGTGTGTGTGTGTGTGTGTGTGTGTGTGTGTGTGTGTGTGTGTGTGTGTGTGGACTTTAACGCGCACAGTTTATTTATGTTTTCCGCTTATTTTACTTTGTGATATGCCCGGCTGTTTTTTCGTCAATGAGACAGTATAGATCTCATTAAATTTCTCCATGGCTGAAGCTGACGAGTAATGCCTTTTTAATCCACTGATATCACGGTGAATCATCATAGTTGATTAGGGGTTCCTGCATAGTCCCCGTCACAGCCGCCATTTGTGTCATCATCACCCTCATCACCACCATCATCATATCATCAGAATTACATCAATCGTCCGAACCATTAGTGCTTGTACTCACCACTATCATCACTCACCCCTATGACTGTACCTATCTGTCTCCATTATCATCTCATCATGTCCCTGGGCCCCGTCCATCACCCGCACTATCACCTGACACCTTCACTGGCCTATCACGGCGCCCCCATCACCGCCGGGACTCGACCCTCTGTCCACGCCCTCCTATCAGTCTTCATCCTATCGCCCCGCTCCGACAGGCCACTCCTCACACACAAATATATAAGCACAGCAATATGTAGGGCGTGTCAATTACAGTGCGCTTGACTTCGTAAGGTAAACTCTCTTGTATTCCAAAACAAATTACTTTTATGCGTTCATTATTCATTACCGTAGCAATTATAGAGTTACTACCTCGCTATTACGTACGCCGAATGCTCTTCTGCATATAAGCACCACATTATTATAGTCCAACCGATCTGTGAAAGCTGCGGAGGAGAGGAGTAGAGATGGGTAGTCAGTTAAGGCAAAAAAAAAAGGCAAATTGGGTGATGCAGTGAGGTAATGACACCGTAGCCAGTCACTCGGACTAGAAATTCTCCTTCAGTTAAAAAGAACTGTCAAATAAGCTGGAAATACGTGAAATATTTACTACCTGAAATTTACCCTGCCCTAATTGGGATGAGAGAGAGAGAGAGAGAGAGAGAGAGAGAGAGAGAGAGAGAGAGAGAGAGAGAGAGAGAGATTACAGACAAGAGAGAGAGAGATCTAAATTCAGAGAGAGAGAGAGCAAATATAAATAAATACATAGAGAGAGAGAGAGAGAGAGAGAGAGAGAGAGAGAGAGAGAGAGAGAGAGAGAGAGAGGGAAAGAAGGGGAATGGAAAACACGTAAAGAAAGCCAGAAAAGGACACACCAGCAAAAATGTACCCCCACCTTTACCACCGCCCACTCTGCTGCATGCTTTGTATTATTATTCTGCAGCGTTCATGTTTGCCGTGGTCCAGGGATGCGTGTGTGTGTGTTACTCCGTGCGACGGGACCCCTTCAGCGCCTTCCGTGTCTCTACTTTGCAAATATTTCTTTGTATGAAACTTACTTAAACTGTATCTCTCTCTCTCTCTCTCTCTCTCTCTCTCTCTCTCTCTCTCTCTCTCTCTCTCATTTCCTCAATATCGTCATGAATTGGTGGGAAACTAAACTTTTGATCGTTGTTAGAGAGAGAGAGAGAGAGAGAGAGAGAGAGAGAGAGAAAGGAGCGTGTATGTGTGTGTGTGTGTGTGTGTGTGTGTGTGTGTGTGTGTGTGTGTGTGTGTGTGTGTGTGTGTGTGTGTGTGTGTAAGGAACTCGAGGATGTCTGAAAATTTGTAACTCCTATTTGTTCTTGAAAGCAGCAGTTGTTGTTTTTTTTTTTCTTGGAGGATGTAGAAGTCAGCAGCTACTCTCATATCTCCTCCTCTTCCTTCTCCTCCTCCTCCTCTTCTTCTTCCTCCTCCTCCTCCTCCTCCTGTTCCTCTTCTGCAGCACCATTTCTCCCCAACACACTCTCCTGGTTCGCAACTTTCCTCCTCCAACACCTCAAGTCTCTGCATATCTCTCCCCTGCTTGCCTCCCTTCGTGCGCTTTCCTCTCCATTGCTTGTTGTTCTCTCTCTCTCTCTCTCTCTCTCTCTCTCTCTCTCTCTCTCTCTCTCTCTC
Source organism: Portunus trituberculatus (assembly GCF_017591435.1). Taxonomy (NCBI): domain Eukaryota; kingdom Metazoa; phylum Arthropoda; class Malacostraca; order Decapoda; family Portunidae; genus Portunus; species Portunus trituberculatus. The sequence goes on along the minus strand of NC_059294.1, from coordinate 6,582,624 downwards.
TCTCTCTCTCTCTCTCTCTCTCTCTCTCTCTCTCTCTCTCTCTCTCTCTCTCTCTCTCTCTCTCTCTCTCTCTCTCTCTCTCAGCAATAGTTTCTTTCTTATTCCTCTTCTTCCTCCTCCTCCTCCTCCTCCTCCTCCTCCTCCTCTTCTTCCTGCCATTCTTTATTCCTTATTTTTTCCCTCCATCTCTCTCTGGGTCCTGCTCTCAATACTCTCTCCAGTTCTTTCCAGTACGTGGGCATCACAATTCCACGTTTTCTTTCATTGCAGTAGGCTATTCCCTTTATTTTTCCTCTATATTTTCCTCAGTTTATTCCTATTTCCCCCTTCTGCTCCCTCAATTTCCCCTCACTGTGTCTCCTCTACCATTAGTTTCCCTCGCCAGTGGATGGACAAGATTCCTCCTCCTCCTCCTCCTCCTCCTCCTCCTCCTCCACTGGTCGTCAGCTAAAGTTTCTCTCGTTTTCTTTTCTGGTAACTTCACCGTCACTTTTCCTTTGTTTCAGTTTTCTATAGTAAGTTCGTTGACTTGGTTCGAGGAAAAAGAGTCAGAAGATGGACTATGTTTTTTCTTTCACTTTAATTTTTTTTCTCTCGTTTTTGTTTCTCCCTTTTTATTTCTCCCCTCCTGGCAGAATATGAATAGCGGAAGAGGTAGTTCTTTTTCCTCCTCCAGAGTTATTTTTCAAGCTTTTACAGTCTTTTGCCATCGGTCAGCGGCGGCCAAAAAAGAATTGAGAGAGAGAGAGAGAGAGAGAGAGAGAGAGAGAGAGAGAGAGGGTGAGGGTGTGGATGGGATGGGGGAGAAGAAGATTTTGGCAGTGAATCAGTCCACGCTTCGCCGCTGTAAAATATGGGATGAAAAAAATGTATTAAACTCATTCATGTGGACCTAACTCCTTCCTCAACGCTCTTCTTGGAGACTGCGAACCCTTCTCCTCTTCTTCCTCCTCCTCCTTTAGCCCTCCTCCCGGTTTAAATACCTGCTTGCATCGGCTTTTCCTCATAACACAGCAGCGCCTGGTGGTCTAGTCTGTCAGGCCGCAGAGGCAAGGAAGGGGAATATTAGCAGAGGGGAAAATAAATTCTTCACACACTATCCGACAAATGAGGCGGAAAATCATCCCTCTTTGGCCTCTCCTCTATCGCCGATTGTAGTAAATTGCAATAGAGAACTAAAAAATGAAAGGGGAGAGGAAAGAGGAGGGAAGGAAGGAAGGAAAGATGGCCTGGAGGGGAGGCAGGAGAGTAGAGGGAGAGGGGAATGGGGTCGATCTGAGGGAGAGGGATTGGAGTAAAGAGGTCGATGGGAGAAAGTGACACCCGATGGCAGGACAGAGTTATGAATAGATTACACCACTAACGCGCCACGCTTGGAGTTATCGCTGTGGCTGGGCGGTGAGGAAGGGAGGAGGAGAGAGAGAAGGTGGGGAGAACAATGGGGCACGGACAAAGGGAGGAGCTGGATTGGAAGGAGGAGGAGGAGAAGGAGGAGGAGGAGGAAGAAGAGGAGGAGGAGGAGGTTGAGGAGGAGAAGAGGGAAGACATAGATCGGGAAGGAAGAATATGAGGATGAAAACGAAGAGGTGAAGGAAGAGAAAAGACCTTCACGAAAAAAGAAGGAAGAATAGGAGAAACAGTAGTTGAAAGAAGGGGAGGAAGAGGAGGAATAGGAGGAGGAAGTGAAAGAAAAATCGACATCTAAGAAATAGGAAGAACGAGAAGGTAAAGGATGAGAAAGAGAAAGGAGAAAGAAAAGAAAAAAAAACAATAAACGGAAGAGGAAGAGAGGTAGCTACAGGAAAGGCAGAAGTATAGAAGGGAGCTGAGAGAGAGAGAGAGAGAGAGAGAGAGAGAGAGAGAGAGAGAGAGAGAGAGAGAGAGAGAGAGAGAGAGAGAGAAGACCTAGAGGAGAAAGAAGGAAGAATAGAAGAAACAGTTGGATGAGGAGAAGGAGGAGGAGGAGGCGAAAGAAAAATCAACTTCTAAGAAATAGGAAGAACAGTAAATAAAGGACGGAAAAGGAAAAGGAGGCGAAAAATGAATAAAGTAACTGGAGAAGGAAGAGGGGTAGCTGTCGGAGTAGCTGAAGGAGTAGCTGAAGTGGAGGAAGAGGAGGAGGTCACTGGTACCTAACGCAGCTCCTCCCTGTCTCTACATAGCACCAGTGTCCCTGCTTAGATGTGCGGCCTGCTCCTCTGTGCCGCGACTCCTTTGCCTCTGTCTTCGTTCAATGGCCCGTACCGAGGACGCATCTGCCGCCTCTAATCCCACAGGAGGAGGAGGAGGAGGAGGAGGAAGAAGAGAAGGAGGAATTGGACAACAACAGAAACAGAGGGAGAAAGAGGAGAAGGAAAGGGAAAGGGTAGAAGGAAAAGGTGAATGGGATGATGATAAAGAAGAAGAAGAAGAAGAAAAAGAAAACCGTCCGAAAGCATTAAAGGAAGGAAAAGAAAAGAAGAGAGAGAGAGAGAGAGAGAGAGAGAGAGAGAGAGAGAGAGAGAGAGAGAGAGAGAGAGAGAGAGAGAGAGAGAGAGAGAGAGAGAGAGAGAGAGAGAGAGAGAGAGAGAGAGAAAAGAAAAAAGTAAAAAATAGGGCTAAAAATAAAGAGGAAAAAGAAGAAAGCATTAGGAAAAAGTAAATATAAACGGAATAGCGAAAGGAGAAAGTGCATAAAACAAGAACAAAACTGTATTCCTCTTCGCGAAACAAAATCTTGGTACGAGGAAACAAAATTCTATAATATGCAAGTTGAAGTAAAGTATTAGGGTCAAAAGTAACGGCGACGGCATAACTAGCTTCTTTTTATGGGCCTGTAGAGAGAATGGAAGGCTTGAGGGGAGGGAGGGGATCGAGGGAGTGGTGAGAGAGAGTCGATAATGTTATGTAATAGTTGTCAAGACGCTGAGGGCTGGCGACAAGACGAGCACTAAAATGGAAAGAAGGGAAAGAGAAAGGAAGGATGGGAAGGAAGAGAAAAGGAAAGAAAGAAAAAATGAAGGAAGGAAGGAGAGAGGGGCGAGTTGTCAAGGACGAGTAATAGGATGGAAAGATGGGAAAGAGGAAGGAAGGAAGGGAAGGAAGAGAAAAGGAAGAAAGAAAGCAAAGAAGGAAAGAGGGAGGGGCGAGGCATCAGTCCAATTCTAGAAAGAAGGAAAGGGGAACGAAGGAAGGGAAGGAAAAGAAAAGGAAGGAAGGAAGGAAGGAAGGAAGGAGGGAGGGGCGAGGCATCAGTCCAATTCTAGAAAGAAGGAAAGGGGAAGGAAGGAAGGGTAGGAAGAGAAAAAGAAGGAAGAAAGAAAGCAAAGAAGGAAGGGGGGAGGGATGAGGCATCAGTCCAATTCTAGACAGAAGGAAAGGGAAGGAAGGAAAAGAAAAGGAAGGAAGGAAGGAAGGAAGGAGGAGGGAGGGGCGAGGCATCAGTCCAGTCCTATTTACGAGCACAAGGTTCCTGTCTTCGTCTTATCCGCGGGGAAAGAAATCTCTTCCATGGAGGGTGAGAAATCGGAAATTCCCCTTTAGTTAACCCTTTCTCTGGTGCTTGTTTTTCTTTTTGCCCTTTATTTTTCTTTTACCACAATGACATATAACGTTTTAAACATATTTCTATCTCATGCCCAGTTTGGTAGTTAAGACCAGACAAATTAAACATCCTACTCTTAAATTTTTATTCCGTGTACCAGTGCCAACAGTCACAGAGTTTTGAATATTGCCAAGGAAGGTTGAAGCAGAGGAAATGTATTAAAATAAGGACTCATCATGAACTGTCGTAGTGTATATGCTTACTTATCCAATGAACGATGATTTTAACCTCTTCAGGACTGGGACTGGAGTTTGGGTAGGACTAGACGATTTTATATACATTAGAAAGGGTTTATGGAGGTCAGAATATCAATGGTCACAATCATAGCTATTTTAATCCCCACATAAGTTTCTGAAGCTGTTTAAAATCACTATATAGTAAGCAAAATGAATATGAAAAATCGTCCTGGTACTCAAGGGGTTAAGAACTCAAGTCCCTACGTTATCTCAATGACTATCGATCCTCTGTTCTTTTGCTCCTTTTCTCCCAAGACTAGATTATTTGGAGTCTCGTGGCGAGGTGAAGGCGGCGGGCGTGGCTGCATATCTTGGTACAGGAGGAGATACAGACATTCTTATGGTGTCTCGGTGCTTACATCTGTCTGCCTGCTGAGCTCGCCGCTGCCTGCCCGGCTTCAACTGGGACTTTTATCAACTTTGGAAGATCTGCCAAGCGTGTGTGTGTGTGTGTGTGTGTGTGTGTGTGTGTGTGTGTGTGTGTGTGTGTGTGTGTGTGTGTGTGTGTGTGTGTTTGGGCTGGCAATATCTTGTACATTGTTATGAGGAGACTTATTGGGGAGAAGGATAATGGCTGTTGTGTACTGAGGCTTTGTGGGTACGCCAATTTCTCTCTCTCTCTCTCTCTCTCTCTCTCTCTCTCTCTCTCTCTCTCTCTCTCTCTCTCTCTCTCTCACACACACACACACACACACACACACACACACACACACACACACACACACACACACACACACACACACACACACACACACACACACACCGCTCCCTCTCTCTCCCCTTTCCTCTCCACTCCTGCTTTCGTTCTTGGCGAAACACTGAGCAAGTTAAGTCACAAATTATTCAGCAGCGCGTTAGACAACAAGTCGAGTGGAAAGGACCGTAAAGTATTGTTCATGGAGCTGTGGCTGTTTACTATATCCTTTTACTCTCTCTCTCTCTCTCTCTCTCTCTCTCTCTCTCTCTCTCTCTCTCTCTCTCTCTCTCTTATTATTGTTATCATTTTCATTGTTGTTGTTGTTGTTGTTGTTTTATTGTTATTATCTTCGTTATCAGTAAAGGAGAAATAATGAAAAGTGAATATTAGATTGTGTTTTCATCTGTTAATAGTCTGTCTCTGTCTGTCTCTCTCTCTCTCTCTCTCTCTCTCTCTCTCTCTCTCTCTCTCTCTCTCTCTCTCTCTCTCTCTCTCTCTCTCTCTCTCTCTCTCTCTCTCTCTCTCTCTCTCTCTCTCTCTCTCTCTCTCTCTCTCTCTCTCTCAATACGTTATCACTTCTTTCTCTTTCTTCAAGTTTTTATCAGCATTAATTCAGGTTTTAAGAGTACTTGGATATACTGCTCGATTCCTGGAGGTTATTCTTACATCCTTCAGCTTTTTTAGAGTCTGGGGGCGCCTCTTTAAGTAAGTTGGGGAGTGGTACATGAATGTTAATCAAGGGTGCGTACCGTGCCCTGAAGTTTCGTCCTTGCTACAGTGGTGCAAAGGAGAGATTTCATATTCTTCTGAACCTTTTAGTTGAAAATGGCAGCAGTATATTCTGACAACCTCTTTCTGCTGAGTGTATAGTTATTATTGTTGTTTTTGTCATTATTTTGCATTTTTTGTATTTGTTTATCTTTATTTAACTTTTATTTAAATGCTTGAGTTTTTAATAGTTATGTATCTATCAAACTATTCGCCAGTGTATGTATCTATCTCCTGAGCGGTTCACAACGGGCTCTCAACACAGTGGCCAGTGCAGTGTTACCTCCTCACCCTTCCCAGTGGCCGTGCGTCCTGGAAAACTATCTCCCAGTTGCATTGTATCTCTTTAACATGGACGCCCGCCAGTGTCCAGACATCTTTTATGAGGACACGCCCATTTAAGGCTGAGCTACGGGTTTTCAGGGCCGCTACGTGTGTGCTGGGAGGGTCTAATACGCTGTGTGGCAGTAGAGAACATCCCAGCCGCTCAAACTTTTAGGATGTTATTTGTATTGGTATGTGCATCTTTAACTTTTGGGATATGACCTTTTAATAATGCAAATGGTATTGATTTCATGATAGTTTGAAGCATACAGACAGATATATAGATAGATACATGGACAAAGGCACACACACACACACACACACACACACACACACACACACACACACACACACACACACACACACACACACACACACACACACACACACAGTACTGAAGTAGAGAGAGAGAGAGAGAGAGAGAGAGAGAGAGAGAGAGAGAGAGAGAGAGAGAGAGAGAGAGAGAGAGAGAGAGAGAGAGAGAGAGAGAATCTTCGCTTTAAATAACACTTTTCTTTCTCTCCTTCTCCTCCTTCTCCATCTCTTCCTTTTCCTCCTCCTCCTCCTCCTCCTCCTCCTCCTCCTTCTTCTTCTTCTTCTTCTCCACCACTCTCATTCTTTCTACCATCACACTCTCCAAGGTAACTAAGCAAATAACCTCAAAAATCATCTACTTCTTCTCGTAATTCAACGTCTACGCATCTCCTACACACACATATACACCGATACCCCTCCCAACACACACAGCCACCCACCAACCCGCCCTCACATCCCTAACACCCACACAGCATCATGCACCTATATTTCCTCCTCCGCTGAGTCAGGAACATGTTAGAGCACGTGGTGTTTCATGGCACCAAATTTCCCGGTCTCATCAAGCGTTCACTGCCTCCAGCCACTTTCAGCATGCCCAGGCTTCGAGAGGACTGCCGCCAATATCATGTTTTTTTTTTTTTCTTATTTTTTTTTTTTTTATTATTAAGCCTCTTGTAAGATTGTCTACGTGGGTTGTCCGTGGTGTACTTGTGTTTCTGTTTTGTTTGTTTTGCATTTTGTATTTATTGTATTGCGAGCATGTTAGTTTGCCTGTTTTTTTTGTTTTTCATTTTTCCATCTCTTGTCTTCTTCTTTTTTCCTTTTTTTCTCCTCCTCCTGTTCACTTTACAATTGTCTTCTTCCTCCTCCTTTTCTTTCTCCTCCTCTTGCTCACTTTACAATTGTCTTCTTCCTTCTCCGCCTCTTTCTCTTCCTCCTGTTCATTTTACTATCGTCTTCCTCCTCCTCCTCCTCCTCCTCCTCCTCCTCTTCCTCTTCACTTTACAATACTTACACATCTTCTCATTTGCTCACTAGTATATCTATCTTAACATTACCTTCATTATCAAGTTTAAACACTCTTATCATCACTGTTTTATTTTTTCCACTTTCCTTCGTTATATTTTTCTCTGTTCACCTCATTCACTCATACATCCACACACTCACTTTCTCCTTTATTAATTTCTCCTCCTCACCGTCATAATTAGTACCATCATTATTTCTATTAAGTTTTTTACTCCTATTTTTCTCGATATCCAACAATTTCACTCACACACCTACACACTTATACCTACCCACCCACCTACACACACACACACACACACACACACACACACACACCAACCTCCCCCTCCCCTCACACTCTCACTCACTCACTTGCCTCCATCACCTCCACATGTTTCCCTCACTCCAACCCAGTTTCCCACGCTGTGCACGCCGCCATCAGCATCAGTATTACTCTCTCCCCTCCCTCTCTCCCTCTCTCCCTCTCTCTCCCCCGACCCCTCATCACCCCTCACCTCATACCCACTAATTCACTAACACCACCATTCACTCCTCATCACTACCCCTGCCTTCCCCTGCCAGCCCAACACATCACCCACCCACCCACCCACCAACCCACCCACCCTCTCGCCTCTCACACACCATCCCTTGCTCGTTTCCGTGTAAAATATTCATTGAGGCCCCGAGGTGTTAGAGCCAGCACACACACACACACACACACACACACACACACACACACACGCGCACGCACACTCACAGACATGCACGCACAGAGACATTGAGTTTTTAAGGGCGGAAACTAAGCTCAGAGACGAAGAGAACGTATGAAAGCGAGTCTCCTGAAGAAGGGAAAGAAGTAACGACTCTCCCGCCTCTTTTTTCCTTCAGGCAGGTTCTTATCGTCCGTAAACAGAATCCACATGAATTTTTTTTTTTTTTCTCTTTACGGTTTTTCACATATGGTGTTTTTCTTTCTTTCTTTACCTGTATTTTTTTTCTCTCTCTTCCTCTCAGGTAATGTATTTATTGCCGTTGGATGTCGATAAACAAGGTACTGTTTCTTGGGATAGTGGAAAAAGATAGTGGAGAAGGTATGGTTTGAAATAGGAGAGAAGAGAGAGAGAGGCAAGAGGAATAGGGAAAAGAAGGAGAAGAAGAAGGGAGATTAAAGAAGGATAAAGGAGATATCTTTTATATAATCATAAGAAGAAGGAGAAGAAGTAAGGGAACAAGAAACAATAAAATCACTGAAACAAATTAGAGGAAAGCGAGAGAGAAAAAAGGGCACACACACACACACACACACACACACACACACACACACACACACACACACACACACACACACACACACACACACACACACACACACACACACACACACACACACACACACACACACACACAGGCACACACACACGTAGGTCAATATTATTTCACTTAATTTACTCACCCCTCTCGTCGTGTGTTTACTCCCACTCTTCACTCACACTGCTTCCTCTCACCACTCGCCCATCCTCGCTCCCTCTCCTCTTTTCCAGGATCCTGCCGCCTTTTAATCTACTCTTGTGTTCGTAGCATTACGTGGGGTGCTAGTTTAATGTATGTTATTAACGTTGTTGTCATTGTTTATCATTGCAGGCTGTTATTGGTGTTGTTTTTGTTGGTGTTGTTGTTTGTTGTTATTGTTGTTGGTGGTGGTGGTGGAGGTGGTGGTGGTGGTAATAGTGTTGAATAAGAGAGGGATTTTATGGTAATGTTTGAGTTGGTTTAATTTCCACATTGAACAGCATTTGTTTTACTATGTCTATGTACACTAAATGGATATAAAGTAGTAGTAGTAGTAGTAGTAGTAGTAGTAGTAGTAGTAGCAGTAGTAGTAGTATAAGTATAAACAATATGCCATTAGTAATATTTGTACCAGTAAGAATAGTGTGATCAACGTTGACATAAAAGATTATCCCCCGGACAGTATCATGTTGCCTGCACTGACAGACGACTACTGAGGGTGCCAGGCGAGTAAAGGGGACGAGACAAGGACTAGGGTGTGCGTGGCCCTGTTAAGAATAGCTGTCCACGTAAGACGAATGGAAAAGGCAGGATCATAATGAATTAGGAAAGGACGGGACGTTTTTGTTGACAGTAAAAAATGGTGTAGAGAAGTAATACCTAATAAATACAACACTAAAACAGTTAATATATGCATAAAAAAAAAATCAATAAGAAGAGGTAAATTGGCCTTTCTTTTAGTTTTATATATTCTTTCTCCCTTTTTTTCATTAAGGAAATGAAAGGGAATGTCATTAAGAGTGAGCCCTTTCCAATTCAATTTCCCTCGGCCAGTCTATCCAGTGCATACAAAGAGAACATTAAGGATAATAACACAATACATTACCTTGAATAGCAAACCACGAGAGAATGGATGAGGATGACAAGACGAGGAGGAGTATGAAGTGAGGTAAAGGATGCAAATGAAGTCGAAATTTCCTCTTTGAGTTTGACAGAAGGGAGTGGCGTTGTGTGTAAAGGAGTGGATGAAAGGCAGGTGTGATGCGAAGTGATTAATGGAGAGATGATATTGGCTGTTGTTATGGGGATATTTCCAGCGTCAGCGTGAAAGGAGGAGCTGCGTCAAGGATGTATTTTGTCTATTGTCAAGTTGATTTGTAACACTAAAGGTGAATGTGTGTGTCCTTGTATGTTTTGTTTGATCTATTTGTAACATTGTCTCTCTCTCTCTCTCTCTCTCTCTCTCTCTCTCTCTCTCTCTCTCTCTCTCTCTCTCTCTCTCTCTCTCTCTCTCTCTCTCTCTCTCTCTCTCTCTCTCTCTCTCTCTCTCTCTCTCTCTCTCTCTCTCTCTCTCTCTCTCTCTCTCTCTCTCTTGTCTATCATATTCTCTGTTCTTCTGTTCTCTTTGTCTCTCTCTCTCTCTCTCTCTCTCTCTCTCTCTCTCTCTCTCTCTCTCTCTCTCTCTCTCTCTCTCTCTCTCTCTCTCTCTCTCTCTCTCTCTCTCTCTCTCTCTCTCTCTCTCTCTCTCTCTCTCTCTCTCTCTCTCTCCACTCACAATGGCGATTAATGTAAGAAAAAGTAATGTAACCCTTTCCATTTTTTGTTGTCTCCATCTCCTTTTTTCCCGCTCGAAAGGGGCGATCCTGCCTTTTAACGAGAAGTTTTATTAAAAGAGATGTCCAATTACACGGGCGAGCTTAGGCAACAAATGCACACCTAGATGGGGCCACTCTTTTTCCCATCCACTTCCAGAACTCAAGTACGCAGTGTTTGTGTAGGGGCGGAGAGGGAGAGGACAGACAGGGAGGAGGGAGAAAGAGGAAGTGGTGTAAGAGAAGAAAGAAAAATCTCGCCTAATCGCTTCCTCATCAGCGAAAATTGGTTTTGTGTAGAGTTGGATGCTCTGTTTAACTGCCGGCTGTCTGTGTTTCTGTATTTTTTTTTTTTTTTTTGTCTTTTTTATGTGTTGTAGGTTTCTCTTCCGTGTTTGTGGTTTTGTTGGTGTGCAGTGACTATGTGAGTGGAGGCCTGGAGTGGACGAAGAATATGTTTCAAAATTAAGGTGAAGAGTGAATTCGATGTCTTGGAAGAATCAGTGGTTATCGTGAGTACCGTGTTTCTTTTATATTTTTTTATATGTTATAGCCTATAGCGCCTGTGGGTGTACTTGAAGAGTATGGGAAGCGCTGTTGAGCTTCCACCTATTAGCGGCGCAGGCAATTTTATTCATAGTGGTACCCATTTAGGGCCCAATCCCATATCATAACCCAAGCGCATCTTTGGTATAAGGCAATTACACTTCCACGGAGAACCTGGGTATCATGCTGACATGGTAGGTAACTTAAAACCACTTGACAAATGACAAAGTTTCAAGGCGGTACGTGGTGGGATTCGAACCTACGCATGGACGTCTACCTGCTCCGACGCTCACCACCTTATCCACTACGCCACCGCCTCCCTTTACCATCATGTGTTGTTTCCTCTATACTTTTCGTGTGCAGAGTGAGACGAGCAGGGAGCTCCAAAAAACTGTGAGCGAGTGATATCTGAGGCGTGACACGAGGATTAATTCGAAATGACGGGAGATAAATGAGTGTGATTAATGTGTTTTGCATTTCCTCTCGCAATACAGATGTGTTGTGCGTTTGGAATTACTTTATATTTAAAAGTCCGAAGGGTGAGAATTAAGGACACTTGAAGCATGAATAAGGACGTGTTTGAAACGTGATGAGAGATAAATTGGTTTGGTCTTCAGATTTTTCTTACTATTTTTGTTGCTGTTACATTTAACTCCTTCAGTACTGAGACACACTTTTACCATACGTTTGTGTATTATTAGACGATTTTATTGGCGTTAGGAAGGGTCTATGGAGGTCGCAAGATTACTGGCCAGACTCTTCACCCTTTCAAACTCCACATAAGTTTTTTGAAGATTAATAAAATCACCAAATAGTAAGCAAAATAATAAGAAAACGCGTCATAATATTGAAGGGTTTAAATTACTAAAGAATGTGGGCAGTGGATACATGAGCCGAGAGATGATTTGAAGCGAGATGGGAGATGAATAAGTCTGAGCTTTTAAATATATAGTTTCTTTCCTTTGTGTGTTACGATTGGGGAACTAAAACCCTGCAGACAGAAGACACGAAGTTAGTTTGTTTGTGTAGAATATTCAATTCAAACGTGATGGCGGATGAATTAGCCTAATCAATTCAATATGTAGAATAAAATTTTCCTATTATAGTTTAGTGAGGACTGACCTTAACATTTAGAAGCCAAAAGGGGTGTGGGCGGGGAACACATGAAGCATACGTTAAGGACTAATTAGAAGCGTGATTGGAAATAAATGAGTTTGTACAGCGGCGTGAAATTGTGACGCTAACAAAAACACATGACTGCACACACTCCTTCCTGGTAATCATTGAAAAAGCGCCAAATGATTATAACAGCGGCCTGATTGTTGTGTTCCTGTGTCTCCTGGCCCTTAGTGACGCTTAGCTTACCAACACAAGGCTGAAATCACGGGAATCCTCGAGGGCAACACTAGGAGAGGAAAGAAAAGGCGAGAGAAGGAGGAGGGAAAAAAGAGGAGTGTGTTAGCCCCTCTTTCCGCCCTCCAGGGATGGGACGCCAGGGACCAGGGCACTCCTACGGCTTCCTCTGTGATGTCTTTGTGTTACTTCCGAGGAAATTCTGGAAGGAGTTGATTGTAGGACGCGACACTATCCACCCACCCACACACTGACACATTAACACACACACACACACACACACACACACACAGACACACACAGACACACGAATCACACACTTCTGTTGAAAAAGTAAATTTCACTCGAAAATATCCTTCCATGACCATATCGGCCTTTTTTTCCCCGATGATAAATTCTCCTAACTCAGTCTGGCTTAACATAACCTAACTTAATTTATAGAAGTTACTTTATGGCTAATTTTTGTGAGGGTGCGATGCTCGTTGGGAAAAAAAATTCTAGGGAGAACATATGGTATACACACACACACACACACACACACACACACACACACACACACGTTATGAGAAGAAATATAAAATTTAGGATAACGTAGAACAGGATGGGAGAATAGAGGAATAAAACATGCTGAATAAAAAAGTAAATAGAAAAACAGTGCAAGAAAGTAAGTTTGTAAGTTAGCGAATTATAAGAAGGAAAAACATACGCCGCATTTAAACTCTTAATAGCTTAGTGGGAAAGAAGAGAACGTCGATGCAGGTTTCCTTAATTTTGTTCGCAGTGGCAGCGTTATTAAATGTGTGTGCTCCTGCTGAGAAAACTCTTATTGCATTGGGTTTCTTGTGGCAATATTATACAACTTCCTGACAAAGACAGTGTGGTATTTTTGGTGAATTCAGGTGCAAGATCAGGGAGTTTTATGCTGCAATAGGATGAAAATAAAACTCTTGTGTGTTATTTCTAGTAGAGCATGTGAGTGTAACATTTTGTTTTATTGTTTTGTGAACACTTTCTTTGTATTTATTTTTAAAAAATCAATTATTAATGCGTTCTTACTAAAGTCTCAATTACGTATTCATTGCATTTCTACACAATTTATTTTCAACATGACGTCTTTCTATACCTTTCTTACAATTGTAAGTGAAGGAAATCAGGTAATGTTCTATATTTGACTCGTTATTGCAGAGGCCCTTACAAAACTAACTTGTTTCTCTACCACTCCTTTCAAGTCAAGACGCACAAGTCACTGCGGGCACCGAGCACCACAATACAGAGGCGAGGCAGCCACAGGCACTCACCGCAACTCTGCATACAGGAAAACACGAGTCATATCAACGACAGGTGCGTACGAAAGGTGTGTGTATGTTTATACCTGACGGCACCCTTCCCACCTCTCCTTTGGGACAATAGCCGTCACTCGCGTACAGGACAAGGCCAATCAGTACTTCCCAGACAGCCATTCACACTCCCGCCGCCGCCTCCCTCCCAATCACACCACGTCCAGCGATGGAACAGAAAGGAGGGTAGGAAGCGTGTAAGATGTGTCGTTTCTTGCTCATTAACTAACGTGTAGGGAGAAAGATGACCCGTGAGTTAAAAGAGCGTGTGTGTTGATGAATTGTGAGCATCCATCACGGAGACTCATTATTCCTGGATATCATTAAATCATCGTGCAATGGTGATGTATTGCTAGCTGCGGGCGTGCTACATTGCTACATACTCTTGCTGCAGCTGCTCTCTACTGTTCATCCTCCTCCTGCTGGTATTGTTGCTTCTGCTACTGGATTCATGCTTACCCGGATTCGTATCTGCTTTTATGTGTGTTTTTTGTATATGTATGACTTTATGTTTTGCTGTTTGCGTGTGTGTGTGTTCATGCATGTTTTCTTGCGTTCTCTCCTATGTTTGTTGGTGTGTCTGTGTGTTTCTCTGTCATTCTCTCTCTCTCTCTCTCTCTCTCTCTCTCTCTCTCTCTCTCTCTCTCTCTCTCTCTCTCTCTCTCTCTCTCTCTCTCTCTCTCTCTCTCTCTGTGGACAAAAACAACACATGTACACACCAATATTACATTTTTGTCTTGCTTTCCTGTTTTTTCTCGTCCTCCTCCTCTTTGTCTACCTCTTCCCTTTCCTCTTCCTCTTCCTCTTCCTCCTCCTCTTTTTCTTCTTCCTCCTCCTCTCATCAACACGCAGCCACAAACTCGCCTCGTAACACACCCCGCTAATTCAAGCTAACGCCCACACTCTCTTGTCTCTCCACTCTCCACCTAATGAGCTTCCTTACCCTCTCGCCACATGACTTCAAATTCTCTCAATCCCCTTTTAACTATCATTACTGGATCCGCTTTAATCCAAGAATCTCAGCGTTATGTCCATTTCAGGTTTTCTTCTCTTACATCGCCGCCACCTCCTTGCCCTTTCCTTGGTTCTCTCCTTCCCTCTTGGTTCTCACTACACGTATTATTTCATTGCCCAGCCTCTATTAGCCTCGGACGCTTCTGCAGGTGGTGAAGGTTCCCGCTGCGACAGTTTCCTCTTGCTCCTCTTTTGCAGACTTTCATGCGCGGATCTGGTGCGAGAACTTAAGTGTAATTTTCCGTATGAACAACATCTCGCTCTAATCCTCGTGTATAATGCCTTCCTTTTTGCACCCCGGCGGGAGAGATGAGACAGTTAATGACACTGCTTCCTCTCCTGACCCCTTCCACAATACCCCGGAAGAGACAGACGTTTGTGTCGCTTCACTTTTCTTGCACTGCTTCGCGAGGTGTCTCAGGGACCTGGTAGTGTCACTGTCCCCTTAACAATATAACCCTCCCGTGATGCATGACACGGAGATTATTGCAAGTCTGTACCCGGGAGGTTGTATTGCTGTGCGGTGACATGGTGACACGTCCTCGCAGATTGCGGAGCGAGGTGTGGATGCTGAGGAGGAAAGACGAATGGCAAACCCTCGTCTCTGGGGTGCTTGTTAACTTTTGTTGGATCGACGCGGTGGGAACATCGAGCGTGTCAGTTCAGGTCAGGTTAGGTCAGCGCCAGGTAAGAGGCAGATGAGTCGTGTCTTGTTACGGTTTTTATAGTTTCATTTGTCAAAGAGACTGACCACTAGCACAGGAAGAAAAACAAAATCAATCACTTTAAATTATAACAACACGGTTTTCTCAAGCAATGGGCAATCTAGCTCCGAAATTTTCTTGATACTGCTTCACTTCTAATGCTACATGCCTGTTATTTTACCTGAATGCCCCAGGACGATATCACTATAGGAAAAGAAGACTACATGCACTATAAGGTTTAAACTACGCTGTAATTGTTGCTCTTTGAGACTAAACAGTAATCTTGCATCAAACGATTATGTTAACCCCTTGAGTACCATGACGCGTTTTCATATTCATTCTCTTTACTGTTTAGTGATTTTTATACAGCTTCAGAAACTTACGTAAGATATTGAAATAATGAAGATTGTCGCCATTTATCTCCTGACCTCCATAGACCCTTCCTAATGTCAAGAAAATGGTCTAATCGTACATAAATCTTTAGGTAAAAATGTGTCCCAGTATTGAAGGGGTTTAGGTGGAGTAGCCAAGGGGATCAAAATGTTATAAATCGCTTGTAATGAAAAGAAAAGGAAGCAGAAAGAGGTGTATCATTTTCATTTTTTTTTCTTTTTGTTTACGTAAGGTTTATTTGACGTTTGTTTGGACGTATACAAAAATGCGACGCTATATTTTTGGCTGATTCATCTGTTCAGCTTTGTAGTTTATGGCCGCGTGTGTGTATTGTTGTTGTTGGTGTGCTTCGTGCTGTCATTTTCATAGTCATTTATTCCTCTGGCTTTTTTTTTCTGCTCGTTTTTTCTTTATTTATTTATCTTTTTATTTTTTTTTTCTCCCCACCAGTGTTGTGTTGCCCGGGAGTCTCGACAACTTCATACTTATTTTTTTCCTCCATGTTCTTTTATGCATTTTTTCCTCCAGTCCACGGCATTTTTCTCTATAAACAGAGGGAGTAATTATCCACTTTTGTTCTTTCTTTTTTTTGCTCTTTTTGTGCGCTCTTCATTATAGTTTATTAATCAACTAGAGAGTCATTACGTTGGCGGAAATTTGTTGATGTAAGGAAAGACACGTGAATAATATAAAGTTTAATTTTCTCAAGTGAGGGCTATCAGTGACCCTGACCGTCGTGCAGGCCGCGCCAAAAGCTTCCCGCGGGGCAAATGTCACTGAATGAGACGCCGCGGAGCCCAAACTGCCCGAATTTCTCTGGCCTCAGGTATTCTCAGCGCTCACAACCGCTTTCTTAAAAGTAAAAGTCGGTCGTGCCAGAAAACTTGCTGGACATTTACGTAAGTTTATAGTAACATGAATTTTAAGGGCGACAGTGCCACCGTCTGGATGGTCACCGACTCATGAGATTCGTCGCTGGGAGAACCGGGACGAATCACCTGCTGGCGCGGCTTAATACCGGGCTACGGGGGGTGAGGAGAAAGGGTCAGGCAGCAGTGTGAGTCTCCATGTCGCCTGCTGCAGCATGGCCGAGCAAGGGGGAGGGCGAGGACAAAGCAGCATTATGGCCTAGTATCATCAGGCGTATCTTCCCTCTACTCATGAAGGGGAGGCATTGGAGGGCGCGGGAGAGGCAGGGAAGGCTCAAGGCCGAAAAAAAAAAAAAATCTTAAAGTGTATGGAAGGAAAAAGTTCGCCCTCGTTTATATACAAATGCGGAACATAAGAATTAATGGTTATTTGTAAAAGTGTGATTGTAGTAAAAATGTACAGGAAGTCAGTTAAAGTCCCCTCGGTCATGAATGGAAATAAGCGTGGCGATGTGTGAGGAAAGTGCTCCTCGTATTATAGCAACACCGAGGAGCTCAATGATCTTTTACTACATTTTCTTAATAGTGTTTGGTGACAATAAATGCAGAGGGCCGTTTGGGTTCCGACGGTGCCCTTCCCTCCCTCCTTCCCTCTCTCTGCGCTGTACCATCAATGTAGCATCTCCCTCCCCTGCCGATATCAGACTTTAGTAAACCAATACCGGCCCGGAGAACCAGCTGCAGGAAACACAACCGTATATAAATATCAAATAAACGAATCAAACAATACTACCGGACGCGCTTTGTTATGTGATACGCTTTGTTTTATTTGTCTTAGATGATTTCGTTTCCTTCCTCCAGCACACACACACACACACACACACACACACACACACACACACACACACACACACACACACACACACACACACACACACACACACACACACACACACACACACACACACACACACACACACACACACACACACACACACACACACACACACACACACACGCATAAATACCAAAACAACAGCCAGAGAGCTGACTAAACCCTAACCCTGGAAAAAAAAGACACCCAGAAAACATTATACACGAACCAACAATGTTTCGGGAATAAATATATATTTCACTCGACGACCGAAAGCTGGTGAGTACTCTTGCGTGCAACGGCTGAAGAATGATGGTCGGAAAATTTAATCGCAACACATGAGCGAGAACCAACAGCTGTAGCTAGAGTAGAGGGGCTGATGTGAGGCATGCAGCTGGTGGGGAGAATTACCATGGTTTAAGGCGCCCGCTAGAGTGGCGTTTGAAGTTGGTATGCAAGAGGGTTTGGGGGTGAGAGGGGAAAGGTAGGAAGGGAGGGTAAGGGTGTGCAGCTGTGCCAGGTTTGCAGCTGGATGTATGTATTGACGTATGTTGCTGGGGCAGGGAATACAGCTATTGTGGACCACCGTCGCGCTGTGAAGTGTGCAAACAGCATGAGGTGTGCAGGCGGTTGATACGTCAGCACAATCACGCAAACGAAGCACAGCAGCATTGTGTGTGTGTGTGTGTGTGTGTGTGTGTGTGTGTGTGTAAGTTAGTGCACATGCCACGCTGGCTTGGAATGGTGTGTGTGTGTGTGTGTGTGTGTGTGAGAGTCACTAAGTTTGTTGTTCATTAAGTTTCTTTCCCAGAAGTAGCGGTGTTGTTGTTGCCTCATGTTGGCAGGAGTTGCATCAGTCAAGGAAGAGAGAGAGAGAGAGAGAGAGAGAGAGAGAGAGAGAGAGAGAGAGAGAGAGAGAGAGAGAGAGAGAGAGAGAGAGAGAGAGAGAGAGAGAGAGAGAGAGAGAGAGAGAGAGAGAGAGAGAGAGAGAGAGAGATAGGAAAAGAAAGGAAAGGAATAAGTGAAAGATGAAGGACGAGTAACGAGAGCATAAGGAGTAAAAAACACAGAAAAAGGAGTATGAGAAACCAAAAGGAAACGAAGAAAACAAATAAAAGAAAGCTGGGAAATGGAAGGAGGAGGTGGAAGAGGAGGGAAAGGAGATACGGAAATAAAAAAAGAAATAAGGAGGCAGTGGAATGAAGGAAGAAAGCGAAATGAATGAAAAAAAAATAAGAAAAAATGTAAGATGAAGAAATTAAACTAGAAAAAAAACGAGACTAAAGTAAAATAAAAGCGAAATTTGGAAAAAAAAGGAGATGAAGCGAGCAAGACAGAAAAAAAATAAGAACGAAATGAAGAAAACAGAAAAGGAGAAAAGAGATATGAAGTAAAAGGAGAGAAAGGAAATTGGAGGGAAAGGGAGAGGAAGTAGAAGAAGGCGAGAGTTATGAGGCCAACATATGAGGCAGTGGAGACGGCGGGGTCCTGGGAGTGTGGAACTAACAGCTTAGTGACCCTACTTCGGTGCCGCCTGTGTGTGTGTGTGTGTGTGTGTGTGTGTGACGGTATGAGGGAGAAACGAAGGCTTGTAAAAAACTATAATATATTGTTTCTTTTGTAGTAATTGTTTTGTTTATTTTTGTTTTTTTTTTCTTAGTAGTGTTGTTGGTGTTGGTGGTGGTGGTGGTGGTGGTTGTATTGGATTTGTTGTCATCTTTTTGGTGTTGTTGTTGTTGGTGGTGGTTTATTGATGTTGCTACAGTTAGTTGTTCTTGCTGCTAGTGCTGCTGCTATTGCCGCCGTCTCTGTTGTCCGTGTTTTTATCAATGACTGTTTGTCTTGGTAGTTGTGGTGATGGTGTGTGTGTGTGTGTGTGTGTGTGTGTGTGTGTGTGTGTGTGTGTGTGTGTGTGTGTGTGTGTGTGTGTTAGTGCAGCAGATCGTGTGATTTTGATTTTTTTTTTTTTATGTTGTTGATAGTGATGGTAGCGGTAGTGGTGGGTGGTGGTGGTGGTGGTGGTGGTGGTGGTGGTGGTGGCTGTGGTAGTGATAGCTATTAATAGTGGTAGTAGTAGTGGTAGTGGTATTGTTTTGGCCCAGCGAGAGGTGGTGATACAAGCGGCTGATGGAATTTTTTCGCAACATTAAAATTGGTTATGAAATGGAACTACGCTGCCCCTAAATCAGGTTACCTGCGGCAGGTGGCCACGGACATCCCCTTTAACAGTGGTGGTGGTGGTGGTGGTGGTGGCGGCTGTGGCGGTGATGGTGATGGTGGTGACTATTGTAAGGACTGTGGTTGATGTGGTGATGGTGGTGGTTGTAATGTAATAATGGTAGTTATTGTGTACATCATTAATAGTAGTAGTAGGTGGTGGTGGTTGTGACGGTGGCGATTGTAGTGGTGGTGGTGACGATTGTTGGGACTGTGGGTGATGTGGTGGTGGTTGTAATGGTGGTTATGGTAATTATGGTGTTGCTCTTGATATTATAAATGATATCAGTAGTATTAATAGTAGTAGTAGTAGTAGTAGTAGTAGTAGTAGTAGACAGCGATGGAGTTGATGGTGGTGTTGTCGAGTGTCTTGATTCGACGACTAACACAATACATACAACACAAAATTAGCTTCGTTCCTCTTGCCACACACGTACACTATTGCCTTCAACACATACACCTTTTTTTACACCCCAAACTTGTACCTCATTCCCTGTCCCTTCACCTCATCTTTATTTTCCCCCTCACCTCCCTCCGCGCTCATCCTCCCCTTTCCCCTTCCTCCACTCTGGATAATTACAACAAGTATCCTCGAGAGTAATGTACCGCATAACATTTACTTGTGCTCGTAACAAAAGGACGCACCATGTTTACAGGAAGGGAGGAGGGAGCGTTAGGTGAAGGAGTGGTGAATGTTGGCCGCTTGTTGTCTAGCCTCAGCGGGAGATCGAAGGAAGGCTGCTGAGGTCAGGGATGTATCACGCCATAAGCTACATAAAGTGGGCGCCGTTAAGAGGAAGTGAGGGAATGATAAAGATTTTACGTGCACGCTTGTTTTATATTATGTATTCTTGGACGCCTTTCCGTCTTCCTTTTTTCTGTTTTTCCTGTTTCTTTTTTCTATTTCTTTTGACGTTTCTTATTCATTTGTCTGTTCTATACAGTTTCTTCAGTCGTGTAGATGGTGGGTTGATTAAAATTTTACGTAATGTTAGGCTCTACTCCACGCCTTGCTCTCGCTTTTTCTTTTTTTTGCTTCTTTTATTATTTATGGTTGACATTCGAATCCAGATGTGTTATGGATAATTTCTCAGGTGGTAGGAAGCGGGACTTTGCTCAAATTGCATTATATATTAGACCAGTCCCACCTACCGCCAAGAAGTTACTCTGAGGGGGATCCACAGCAAAGTGACACGAGTAGGCCACGTTACGTTGATCTGGGTCAAACTTTTACATGCGAGTCAGTCAAGTACGTCACTAAATAAAGCGTCACTAGCCACTTATGCCATCCTTACTCGTTCTCTATCGTAATACATAACACGGATGGGCATACAACTCTCTCTCTCTCTCTCTCTCTCTCTCTCTCTCTCTCTCTCTCTCTCTCTCTCTCTCTCTCTCTCACACACACACACACACACACACACACACACACACACACACACTACCCACGCAAGGAACAGAAGCCAGGTCAATCTTCAGCCATAACAGCCTCTTTCACGACAGCCATGACGGTACGCCTCCTCTGATTACCGTACCACCACATCCTCCTCCTCCTCCTCCCACCACTCCTCCTGCAGCATCCCTCCCTCCTTCCCTCCTGTCCCTCTTCTCCATCTCTCCTCCGGTCCCGTGGCACAACACAGCTCTTGTTTAATTCTGTCGCAGCAATCACGGCCAGATAATCACAAAGGAAATTAGTCCAGAAAATTACCACCTTCATAGTCCAGATTCTGAGAAGTGGCGTGGGATAAGGAGGAAGAGAAGAAGAGTAGGAGGAAGAGCAGTACTTAGAGGAGGAAGACGAGAAGGAAGAGGGTAAAAAAGGCGGGTTTTCAGACAGACATCTGAGTCCTTGCCGTCCTCTCTGACCCGTCTCCTTCTCCGTCTCCTCCTTCTCCGTCTCCTGTCTCTGTCTCTCTAATGTCCCTCGTGAGCTCTTGTGCGTCTGTCCCGCCCATTGTCTGCATCCGCTCCTGTCCTTGCCTTGATGTGGGTTTTGATTGTGAAAAAAGTTGCTCATTGTCTTTGTGTGTGTGTGTGTGTGTGTGTGTGTGTGTGTGTGTGTGTGTGTGTGTGTGTGTGTGTTATTCACCACGGTCGTCTACTGGTTACCCAGCCAACCTTTCCCCTACGGAGAGAGCTCAGAGCTCGTAGTGACCGATCTTGGGTAGGACTGAGACCACATCACACACAACACACACCGGGAAAGCGAGGCCACAACCCCCTCGAGTTACATTCCGTACTTATTTACTGCTAGGTGAACAGGGGCTACCCATTAAGAGGCTTGCCCATTTGCCTCGCCGCTTCCCGGGACTCGAACACGGCCCTCTCGATTGTGAGTCGAGCGTGCTAACCACTATACTACGCTGTGTGTGTGTGTGTGTGTGTGTGTGTGTGTGTGTGTGTGTGTGTGTGTGTGTGTGTGTGTGTGTGTGTGTGTGCAAGATTGTAAGCTGCTGACGTTTTTATTTCCTTATTTTTTGCCCCAGTCATGAATTAAAGTAGCTGTGGCGAAAGAAAATGGCCAAAAAAAAAAAGAGTAGAGGTGAAAAACAAACAGAGACGGGCAAGCAGGCAAGCAGGCTAGTAGGCAAGTAAGTAGGGAAGCAAAAAAGTAAGTAAGAAAGAAAAAAAAAATAAAAGACTCAGTAACGACTCAAGTGCCTGCGTGCGTAAAACTCTTTCCTGGACTCATTAAAAGGAACAATGAACTTCAAATGACATCCCTCCTTCAGTGTTATTTTTTTCCCTTACTAATTTTACTCAGATATTTTTAGATTAAACATTCTGCATACCTTGGTCATTCCTAGTAATTACAGTCCTTTTGTTCCGTCTCTCCCTCAAGACCAAGGAAGATTTCTTTGTACAGGGACAAAAATGACCAGACAGCCAGCTATACCAAGCCAGTAAGCCAACAAACCGAGTCCCACTGCCACTGCTACCCATCTCCTCCTCTTCCTCCTCCTTCTCTTCCGCTGCCTCCTCCACTTCACCACTTCACAAAATCTTCCTCAAGTTTTATGTTTAAGCGCTTCCTTCCTCCCTCCTTCCTCACTGCCTCCTTTTCTTCCTCATTCATTTGTAACATTCCAGTGGGGAGACTTTGGTGTTTTTTACCTTTCTTTTTGTTGTTAATCTCATCTTTACCACCACCACCACCACCACTACTATCGTCAGCATTATTTTCACCACTCCACTACACACCTTCTTAGTTCAGCCACTGTCTCCATCACTATATTTTTGTTCGTAGTGGTATTTATTCACTATTCTTCTACCGCCTTTATTATAACACACATTCTCGTCACCATCATCACCAGCACGTCGCTAACATCACAATCTTTATTCTCTGTCTACCACTCAATACTTATTACTAGACTACTACTATCACCATCAACACCACTACCACCAATACAACCAATAACAACAACAATTACTACTATACTACTACTACTACTACTACTACTACTACTACTACTACTACTACTACTACTACTATTACTACCACATCACAACACAGCCCAGTTTTTCCTATCATTCACCACTGCCCTACCACAGCACCACAGCACCACCACACTTAACTCCATGACAACTACAAACAGAAATATATATGTCCCTCACAAATCTGATCTATTTCATATCTTCATTTCACTTTCTCTTTTTTTCTGCTTCCATTTTTTCATTATCTATAATCTCCAACCTAACGAGAATATCGTGTGGATAATTGCTTGAGAGAGAGAGAGGGAGAGGGAGAGAGAGAGAGGGAGAGAGGGAATAGAATAAGTTAACAGATAGCTCATAGCAGACCCATCATCACTCTATCTCTTCTCGCCCTTAATCCATTCAGTACCATGACAAGTTTTCCTATTTATTCTGCTTACCTTTTAGCTATTTTATTCAGCTTCAGATACTTTCGCTGGTATTGAAATAGTGAAGACTGTATCTATTAACCTTCTAACCTCTTAATATAACTAAGATCCTCAAATCATACCCTAAACTCATGATAAAAATGCGTCCCATTAGTGAAGAGGTTAAAGACCAACCCCCTTCCTTGCCTCCATGCTGGCCACTCCACTAAAAAACACTCAAGATGATTCCAAAGACACATACAGATGAACTGCACTGCCTGAGTATTGTCGGACTGGAGTAATATGAAGACGGCACGAGAGAAGGAGAAAGGGAGGGACGGCGGAGTAGGAGGGGGCAGGAGGGAGACAGGAAAGGAGTGAGAGTGACGCCGAGATATTGTGGAGTGCATCGATTGGTGAGTTCGCTGAGTGCCTCCCCACAGCCTTCCTCTTAAGCGAACCAAAGGAAGCACGGACGGAGGAAGAGGATGTGGAAGAGGAATAGACGAGAAGAACGTTGAGGCGGACGAGAGAGAACAATGAAAAAATATGGAGTAAAAAGGTTTCGCGTGGATGCTTTGCTCTTATCTATACTGAGTGCCTGCTGAGTAATGTGCGTTGTGTGTGCTGAGAGGATTGTGAGAGCCCGTCACTCAGTCCACTCTGTCTAGTCAGTTCGTCAGTATGAGTGGCGGTGCGTCTGAAAGTGGTAGTACTGTACTGCAGCACACACGCTCACGCTTGTCCCCCCCACCACCACTGTGCCCGCTAAGTATACAATACTGCTCTCCTCGCCTTGTCTGATCCGGAAATTATTTATGGTAATGCTCTTGTCTGATTTTTTTTGTTTTGTTTGCATGCATATTAAAAGAATATGCGACAGGTTGCAACGCCGCTGGTCAATAGATATCAGAGAGCACAGTTCATGTAAAAACTTGCCTTATAGTGCTACTTGGATCGCTTTCAGTGAAGAGGGTGAAGCGTTCCCCGGCACTGCTTGTTCCGGTTTTTGTTGAAGAGATGGATAAAAATTCATGGCAGTGTGTGATTAAAACGTAAAATGTTCTGCATTTGAAAAACAAAAATTAAATGCGTATCCCGTATTGGTATTTTTCACATGGGGTGGGGGGGGGCGTAGCGAGACCCTGCAGCGCGCCCTGCCAATTTAATCTCCAGTTGTGTTTTTGACTCCTTTGGAAAGGAGGCGAGCAGGCACGGCAGGCACGTACGCTGAATACGGAACACTGTTTGCACGCTGATTCGCAGCGCAGCCGGTCATTCCGATCGATTATGATTACAATTTAGCGGAATTGATAACCGGATTGGACTTACTTGAGCTTATTCATGACAAAATACTTTTATAGAAATACAATTTGCCGTCATGCATGGAATGCAATATCAAAGGGGGAAAAATATCTCTTTTTTTTCTATGTCGACTGAATAATTCAACCACAGGCTTTAATTTTATGTGAGGCTGTTGGTGTGTCGGTCACGGAGTGGAGGCACGTGCGGCCTGCCCTACCTGGCCACCCGCAGGCCCGTCTTGAGGGACAATTAAAGGTGCAGGTGTCGCAGGGAGGCGCGCCGAGAGGTCAGGCGTACTCAGGAGTCCTTAAATGAGGCTATTCTTCCTTACTCTTCCTCAACACTGAAGAATAATACCCACACAGAGCCTGAGGGGGAGGTGAGGCCCCGCGTGAGCCATGGGCCCTATGAAGGGTAGAGTGACCATGAGTGACGCAAACACGGACGCTAGTGCGGCGGCACCTTTAGTTACGGACGAATGAGAAAAGAGAGAGAGAGAGAGAGAGAGAGAGAGAGAGAGAGAGAGAGAGGGAGGATGGGGGAAGAAAGTTTGGGTGATGTGACACACTTATTCATTCACTGTGTTGCTTTATAATGCTGATTCCTTGCATGGTTATTCTTTTTTCTATTTCTCTTAA
>NC_059294.1:6525000-6552500 GCF_017591435.1 Portunus trituberculatus | reverse complement strand
AGAGCTACAGAATGTCACCCTGTTTTAAAAGTCCGACATGACAGAATAACTATCGAATAAAGAATGCTGGAAATACAAAACCAATTGACACTTATCAGTATATTTTTGCTTTTAATTTTTTGTATATATGTAATTTTTTGTTCCGTCGATAATGTAAATATAGGATTTCCTTTTAACACTATCGAATAATGTATAATCCTGCTCCATTTTTCAGGCATTTGAAATCATGAACAGTTTCAATTTTCTCTCTCTCTCTCTCTCTCTCTCTCTCTCTCTCTCTCTCTCTCTCTCTCTCTCTCTCTCTCTATTGGTGATTAATTGATTCATTTGCATATTATCTTTCTACTTTATCGTTTTGTATAAAAATTTTCATCTTTCGCTTGTCCTTCTTTACTCGTATCGTTATTTCCACTATTCATTCCAAACTTTATTCTTTTTCTTTTACTTTTTTTTTATATACTTTATGTTTTTGCTTTTGGCTTGATTTCCACATTGTTTTTCTCTCTCTCTCTCTTACTCACATTTCTACATTTTCTATATATATTCTAACCTTGGTCACTTCCTCCTCCTCCTCTTCCTCCTGTTCTTCCTCCTCTTCCTTTTCTAACACATCTTCCTTTTATATTCTACTCTTTTTAACTTTTTCTTTGCCTTTTTTGTCGTTTTTTTTTCCTTTTACACTGTTCATGTTTTCGTTTTCACAACTTTTAAACATTTTTTTTCCCTCTCTTCTTCCCCTTCCTTTTTTTTTTTTTTCCCTACATCTATTCTTGTTCATTCTCTCATAACATTTTCCCTTCCTCTATCCACGTCCCCTTCCTCCACCTCCTCCTTTTTTCTCTCTTTTTTCCTCCTCCTATATCTATTCTTGCTCTTTCTATCATAATTTCCCCCCAGCACCAACACAACCACCACCACACCCCCACTACCTCCTCCTCCTCTTCCTTTCTCCTCCTCCTCCTCCTCCTCCTCCTCCTCCTCCTCCGCCTCTTCCTCCTCCTTCCTCATCAAAAGGCCCGTGTCTAGAGGCGCCCACTGTTGTTCTTATCGCCTGTACCCAACATTTTGTATATAAGCTTCAGGGGTTTGATGTCTCGTCTTCCTATGTCTTCCACGTGCCTTACCCTGTTGACATCTGTACGTGTGTGTGTGTGTGTGTGTGTGTGTGTGTGTGTGTGTGTGTGTGTGTGTGTGTGTGTGTGTGTGTGTGTGTAGGTAGATAGTTAGTTAGGCAAGGCAAGTTCCTCCCAGCTTCGCCATCTCCAGAAGTGTCTATTCGTGAAGTTATCTCGCCGTCCTGTAAAGAGTCATGAAGTTGTGTGAACGTGTCTGAACTTGATCAAAGGAAGGTGTGTTTCCTACCAGAGAGAGAGAGAGAGAGAGAGAGAGAGAGGGAGAGAGAGAGAGGGCAAAGTAAGTAAGGTCTTCATATCCCTGTACTACGAAAGGACGGTGGAAGAATTTTAATTAAAGGTATATTTATGAAGTACAGGTGAGAGTTTGCAAGATAGAGATTAAGAGTGTTGTCAAGGGAGAGAGAGAGAGAGAGAGAGAGAGAGAGAGAGAGAGAGAGAGAGAGAGAGAGAGAGAGAGAGAGCTAACAAATTAATATAGAGAGTCATATACACTTTTTTCATCAACCCATGAAGAGTGTAAGTTTCTTTTTATCCTCGTGAATAAAAGTGAACGATGGCACAATCAAGCGATATTGTGTGACGGAACGAGCGCGCTGACGTGTGACGCTCTGAGTGAGGAGGACTATACCGCTTCATGAGTACCCGGCGATATCAAGTACCTCTCTCTCTCTCTCTCTCTCTCTCTCTCTCTCTCTCTCTCTCTCTCTCTCTCTCTCTCTCTCTGGTAGGAAACACACCTTCCTTTGATCAAGTTCAGACACGTTCACACAACTTCATGATTCTTTACAGGACGATGAGGTAACTTCACGAATAAACACTTCTGGAGATGGCGAAGCTGGGAGGAACTTGCCTTGTCTAATAACTACCTATCTACTTACACACACACACACACGCGCGCGCGCGCGCGCGAGCCTTACGTAAAAATGTCAACAAGGTAAAGCACGTAGAAGGCACAGGAAGACGAGACATAAAACTCTCTCTCTCTCTCTCTCTCTCTCTCTCTCTCTCTCTCTCTCTCTCTCTCTCTCTCTCTCTCTCTCTCTCTCTGAAGAAAATATATTCCCTACTCAAGATAAATAAGGACATTAACTTCGGAAAGGGAACAAGAGCAGCAGCAACACAGGTAAAGGAGGAAGAATTACATATGAAAGACGTACAGACAAATCAGAGCAGAGTAGAGCAGACAGACAGGTAGACAGGCAGGCAGAAAGGCTGAATCATCGTATAATTACCGTGGCATAAGATTTGATAGCTACAGTAGCAGTAGGGGAGAATAAAAGTACCAGGCTGTGGGAAGCTCGCCATGGCATGAAAGTAGCGGGTTTATGATAATGGTAGCACTGAATTCCGAGAAGATAGAAGGTTCACTGTACTGCAAAGGGTCGGGGAAAGTAATGTCCTGGGGTATGGTAGTACTACAGTGGAGCCGAGTCGATGTTTAGACACTGGTAACACTTGTGGGAGACGAAAGGTGTGTTGCGTATTACCATTTCTGTTGAAGAAGAGAAGAGGGAGAGGGTGAGCGTGGCGTTAGTGCCGCTCCCAGCTGAGGATTAAGAGCGTTGACAGAAGGAGGATGTTTAATACTTGCAATATTAAAGTGAGAGGGAAGGGTTGTGCTGCTGGGTGTTGGTGAAGCTATAGTAATCAACACAGGAAAACTACCACGCTCTCCTAGCAAGAAATGGTAAATGGATAAACTAAAAAAAAAAAAAAAGTATATAAATAAACAAATAGAAATAAAACGAAACAAAACGTACTAGTTGGTATATTGCATACAAGATTGGAGAGGAGAAACATGAAATAACTAGCTTAACAATTCTTACACTTCTAGATCTAACTTTTTTCCAGGTTTAGAAATATTGGCGTTATACAACTAACAATAACAACCTTAGTGCCATTCTGTCGATTGCTGATTTGATTAGTAAACCTCATATGATGAAATCAGTGAGGGTGACGCTCTCATAACAGGGAGTGTTGGTGCAAACTTTTCATCTTAGGCATTGCTTGTTCGCAGTGCAACTCCACAATAAATATTATACTGCACGGATTCCAACTTATTAGATTTACTGCTGCATATTTTGAGGTAAAACCTAGCACTTTCTATACTGTTTATTTACTTACTATTTGTTTATTCAAAAAACATAAGGACATGAAAAAAAAGAAGTTTTGCAAGAACCCATCAGGCCAGCTCAGAACAACGATACAGAAACAACACTTTAGGACATATGAGTGAATTACAAATTTGAAGGCACATGCATACGTGAAACTCTTAATTTACGTATAGTCATTAATAATGTATGACGTAGTAATTTGGTAATAATCGTATCAATAAATATTTTTGTTTGTGCTGTTAGTGGCTTTAAAGATGGCTCGCTATGGCAACACACACACACACACACACACACACACTTCTGATAAATGGTGACGTGACTTATTTATTAATCTACATGAATCACAAAAAAAAAAAGTTTCGTATTACTCGTGTATGTCGGAAATATTTAGCTTACATTTCATATACACACATAAACAGTAACTGTGATGCCGTGTGATATGTTTATCGGCTATGGAGAGAGAGAGAGAGAGAGAGAGAGGGAGAGTGCCTTACCTATGTACGATGCTTTAATTCCTACATGCGCATGAATTACAATCCATGATGTTACTTTGCAAATTATGAGTCTACATAATTTCATCTGATATCATTATTGTTAGAAGTCTCACAATTTAACGTTGATAGAGCGCCATGCACAGCTGAAAAGAGTACCACGCAATAACAAAACTGCTAGGTAGTGACTGATAGCATTGCACAGGAGGTTACATACTTGTATTTCATTGAACTTGATTGATTAATGGTTTATAAAGTTGAATAATACTCAAAAAGACATATAGATGTCAAGTCTACGAAGAATCACTGTTAATCATATTTATTTTTAAGGAAAGGAAGGAATGTAGAGATGCGCAGGGTACCATGTGTTCTTACGTCACCGACTCCCTGCACTCTGCGTCGTGTCTCTGATGGTTACTCATCCGCGATTGATTTCTTCGCTATTTTTTTTGTTTTTGAGTGTAGATTGCTGTGTGACGTTCCTGCAATTGATGCCGAGCCTGGGATAACGATTGCGTCCCGCAGGTATGTTCAGCTCCATGGTTAGTGCAAAGATTAAGTAGATAAAGGTAGATTTAAATGCTCGGTAAGGTAGGCTGCCGCTTAGTGTCAGCAGGTGAAGACGGTGGCGTTCTTGCCTTTCCTTCAGCGATAGCCTTTTGATGTTCATTTGGCATTGATATACGACCCTGTTTTAATACATTATGATGCACCACACGTGTTTTCTGTTTGGAGATTAGTTAGCACATGAGGTTCAGTACTAGTTCCTATGTTTCATCACTTCCTACTCTGTTGAAGCATGAACATATTTGCCATTCAGTATTGCTTGTTTCCTGATGCTATTTTGCGTATATTTTGGGTGTGGTGTGACCGTCTGAGTGTGCAGGGAGGGGATGTGGGTAGCAGATTGTTGGTAGACGAACGAAGTGTAAGGGGAGAACGGAATGGAGCGTGGAGGGAGTTGCGAGGAACATTGCAGGTAGCCAAACTATTTCACCACACCTGTTGTCTCCTGTTTCTGTTGATATTTCTTGTTGGTTTGGCATAATACTGTCGAATTGAAATACCAGACATTATTACTATATCGTTTTTAAATCAAGCACAGGCGGGGCATTTAAATATGGCGGTACCACGTGGAATGATGGCTGGCCGGATGTGTGACGTCAGAGCACATCTCCGCTATGTCGAGTTCTGATTGGCGCTCAGGTTTGAGGTGCGCTGATGATGTAATGGGAATCGTGTCCCATGATTGGCTTTTCAGCTGCTCGGTGCACAAGCTTATGTCTGCCTCAATAAAACCTGGTGGGGATACAAAACGTAGAAGGCTAACATGTATTGCTGGTTTGTGTACTACTACGTGTAGTGCAAAGGATTCACTGATAATGAGGTGCTGATAGTAGGCATTAATTGGAAGTAATGATGAACAATAGCATCGGCGATAAATAATTACGTCCATAGTTCCACACAGCAAGGCGGCGGCGGGTATGACTGAACAGCTGATGGGCGGCAGGGAGGAGGTTCTTCCGCACGTGCCTCCTGCCGACGTACCAGTAACTCTTTTGGCACGTATTACTTTTCCGAAGCTTTGCATTATTTCCTGAAGTATTGGCGTTTAGTTATGGATGAATGGATCTTGAATGCCTTTTGTTCACGCTGCCAACTTGGCCAGTACTGCGTAGCCTACTCTACACGCGAACCTTCGTCTCGGCACCTTCCTGTGTGGCTCTCTGTCAATTTGTGAACCGTTTGTTACTTTTTAGGCTCATATTCTGAAACGCTTCCGCGCCGCACCTTCACTATTTTCAAAGGGTCTAGTTGAAGTGACGGGTTTATATAGATATTTCTGTAATTCTAGTGACTTGTTAACAAGTTTTCTGCATTAACAACACGAAAATTGCTCTTCAGAACTTGGCTAATCGTCTCTGTGGTCTTTGAAAATGGGAAGTGTTTCTGAATATGGCGCTAGCAATGAACCGATTTTTTTTCTTCTTTCATTGTCATTATTTTCTCATTAAATCGGTGTCATTATCCACTTGTGTATGTCCTGATCACTGTTCCCGTCACGTTCAGTTCATTATAGTGTTGACGCAGAGCCCAAGGATTAACTTATGTTAATTAAGTTGTCAGCGTTAAGTGGAACGCCCTCCACAAAGTTTGGTGCGTAGCCTCTCCACGCCAAGCTCAGCAGTGTTACCGCTACTCCCGTCCCGACACTCCAAACTTAACATTCTTGAACTAAGTGTGTGATCCGCGAGGCAGATAGATAAAGTACACACACACACAAAAAAAAAAAAAAGTAATTCCCATCATTGGATTCTATGGAGCAAATTTTTGTCATCTCTCCAGGCCTACCCAGAAATTACCTCTTACGTCGTCCTCTTTCCTATTTTCTGACGAGATTTCGCATCTAAAGCAGCCGACATCCCTGGATGCCTCCTCTGTATTCAAGTTTCCGTCTTAATCTCCCATGAGAATTTTTATTAGTATCTATCTATCTATCTATCTATCTATCTATCTATCTATCTATCTATATATATATATATATATATATATATATATATATATATATATATATATATATATATATATAGGTAGCTATCCCCGGTATTTATCCTCTTGATATTTATAACCACATTCAAGGTAGAATCCTTTGCTCCCTCCCTGTCCACCACACACCAAAGTAACACACACTTCTTGCTAACTACACTCCAAACACTTCAGTCACAAAGTGTGCCAGACTCATCATTATTCATGACCACGCCGTACTGTTTATTGCTGCATCAGTGACCCTAACAGTGTGTGTGTGTGTGTGTGTGTGTGTGTGTGTGTGTGTGTGTGTGTGTGTGTGTGTGTGTGTGTGTGCGCGCGCTGCACGGCACGGCACGGCACGGCACGGCTGTGTACACTTTATGGCGTCACGTGTGTATGTTCTGAGCCCGCCGAAGCTGCTGGCAACGACCCGTGAAATATTCAGAACACAGATGCAATTTGTAACTTGTGTTGTATTTTTGGCTGCCAGCGATAAGCAATTTTGTTTGGTTACTCATCAGCTGCACACGGCAGACATCGCTTGAGTCCTGCCTAGACCAAAACTAACCTAACTGTATCCTAACTTGGTCTAAATTATCCTAAGTCTTGCCAGACTCGATTCAATCAAACTTCAGCCCTCCAAGTATAATTCAGCCTTTCCTAATCTTTACATAGCCCATCACTCTACAGTCTAGTCTACACCATCACATACCTCATACCTGGCCAGTGTAACCTTTTTTAATCTAACGTACATGAACTTGATTTAACCTCACAATGGAAGGTTTGTATATACAGTCCTATCGAAGGCTTGGGTTAGAAATAGTCGTATCTGGAAAGAGAATATCAGAAAGACTTCCTCTATGCTGTTCACGTTTGATTAGAGGGAAGAGATTCAGCGAACTAAACTTTGAACACAATTTAGATTCCACATAATCATTTTTAACCTTATCTGATTTTTATAAAGTGGCTGATCTTTTTTTGTAATTTTCTTTTCTAGTCACCTACCACGCACATCACATTCACCACCAGCCATGTACCGTGTAAATTGCTACTGAAATCAAACAGAGCTTAGAGAACCACCGCTTCATCATCCGGGAAATGAATAATAGCAGTGCCAGGATTGTATCTCCCCCAGCCTGCGAAATCCTTGGTTTTGTGCGGCGGCCACAGAGCCTCGGCGTCCCAGGTGGTCAGGAAGATATTACGTATATATTCTCGAGGAAAGAAATATGCAGATGCAATACGAAGGATGAACTGTAGTCCTGATAGAATATTGCGAGAATAAGGAAATGCGACGGAAAGGAATAAGACTGAGACATGAGGAGGAAATGGAGGAGGTGGAGATGTAATGAGAAAGTGTGAAGTGGCGATGGAGGAGGCCGGGAGAGACTGGAGGCGTGAGAGGTTGAGTGTGAGGGGTGAAAGAGGTCTGTTGAAGGGAAGTAGAGGGGCTGGAGCGTGAGAAGCAGAGAGCAGGGGAGGTACGGGCTTAGTAAAGGGACTAGAGGGGCTGAGAGGTTAAAGGGAAAAAATACATCAATGAAAGAGGCTTACTAAAGGGAACTGAAGGGGCTTGGTAAAATAAGAACAGAGTGCAGGAGTGAGTGACTTCTGTAAAGGCCTGGAGTGGGTCACGGTGTACAAGAAGCAAAGGTAGCAAAGGGAAGGTCTTCAGGGTATTCAGGTGTTCTCATCAGACCTACGAGAGGCGCACGGTAATCCAGTAAGTCCTCGGAATTGTTTACTAATACGCTTCGCCGGTCGCCCCTGCTGGACTGATCCCTGGTGGAGCTGTGGACTGAACATATTAAAGGCGTCCTGCAGCCTCCCTTCCTCCCTTCTCTCTGTGTAGGTTGTCCGCGCGTAACCCACCTATGCACCCACCTGCTGTGTCTCCGCTGCTGTTTATGAACACCTTCAAGTCGCCACAGATTTTCTTTCCTCCTCTTAAGGTTCGTTGAACCAGTATTTACCGTCGACAGGCCGCCTCTGAGTGGAATGTGTCAGGCTCCAGCGCCCCGGCCTGCTTGCGTGCATGCTGCTAATTTGCCCCGCTCGGTTGGCAGAGGCTGGGCGGCACCACGTGGAAAAAGACGGTGTTCCTGGCGTGTTCTGTGGCTCCTCCGTTCCTGCTGCAGTCTCGGTAACTAAATAAATGTCTGGTTGATTTTGTTGGGTTTTTTTTCTGTGTTGTTTTTCAGTCACTTTCTCACTGTATCACCACGACTCGCGGCCAAATCCTCTTGACACTGCTGCTAGCGTGGCTCGGGGCTGTGTTCCTGCTGCAGTCGTTGTAAGTGCTTGAAGTGTTCGCTTGTTTTCGTCACTTTGTGTTATGTTTTCACTGCCTCTGTTACTGCATCGCTTACAGGACATTATTCGGAGCCGTATTCGAGTGGCTATCTATACGGCAAATAGATGCATCAAAACTATATCATTTGATTAAAGGGAATCAAGAGAAAATGAATTTGTTTGCAATGGAGATTTGATATCGGTTAAAAACTATATTTTTTTCCCTCCTCTTACTCTGACAGGATGTTATTGTCGTTTTTGATTCTCATATTGTTGTTGGTGGTGATGGTGGTGGTTGTGGTGGTGGTGATGGTGGTGGTTGTGGTAGTGGTGATGGTGGTGGTTGTGGTGGTGGTGGTGGTGGCAGTGGTGGTGTAGTGCTGTCATTATTTTTATTTTCATTGTTGTTACTTTTGTTATCCTTGCCTCTGATGTTGGGTTGTTGGTCTTTACTGTTACTTTCGCTCATGTTATTTATGTTTTTGCCGTTGTTATTGTTCCTTTTAGTGCTGCTGTTATTGCTTATGGGCGTTGCCGTGAGTGTAACCATAAGCCAGTGCCAGTGGATGGGGGTACCTGACGGGGAGTGAAAGGAAGGAGAAGAGAGAGAGGGTAGGGTTGGGTAGACACTGCAAGTTGGTGTGAGAGAAGGAGAAAGACACACGTACCAGCAGCGAAGCGTGTGGGCGTGGCGAGTGGGCGTGGGAACATGATCAAATATACTGCAATGAGGAAGGGGGGAGGTGCTGGTGGGAAGTGCTGAAGGGGTGACTGGCGTTAACAAAGTGACCGGCTGCCTATTATTATTAGTGGTGATGTTTGGTTACAAGGACATCCAGGTCACCAGTTAGGGAATGTTAAGCAAGGTAGTGAGTTAATCAGGTCGAGAGGAGGGGGAGGAGGAGGATGGTGGTGGTGGTGGTGGTGGTGGTGGTGGTGGGGGGGGAGAGAGTGGACGTGTGTTATTTTGTTGAGAGACAAGAGTAACATGTGTTTGCTGTTTTGAAGGCAGGAGAGCAGAGTTTTAATGAGATGACCCAGAATGTGTGTGTGTGTGTGTGTGTGTGTGTGTGTGTGTGTGTGTGTGTGCGTGTGCGTGTATGTGCGTGTGCGTGTGCGTGTTATGGACTGTACAGCTTACATGCGGTTCTCTTTTATTATATACACAATAACACGCCAGTAACACGAGTACTGTTTCGTAAATTTACCGAGACGTGCTTAGAGAGAGAGAGAGAGAGAGAGAGAGAGAGAGAGAGAGAGAGAGAGAGAGAGAGAGAGAGATGGTGTTTGCGTATATGCGAATGCTCGTAGGAGGAGCTGAGAGGGACTGAGGTGGAGGAAGGCAGATGAATGGGGAGCCCTTGCAAATTACACACGCTAAAGCAGGATTACCACGGTCAATCACTCACTCGGCGGTGCAAGACTCCTTCATCATGGCGGCTGTTTTATCGGGAGGAGGAGGAGGAGGAGCAGACAGAGGGTAGGAAAGAACTGCAAAGAGGAGGGATTAATGGAAACAAGAATGAAAGAGTAATGACGAAGTTTACAGCACTTGAGACATTGCATTCCTCCTCCTCCACGTCCTCCTCCCACCCGAACACGCCCCAGGTTAAGTGTTGGGTGCAAGATGTGGGAGTTTCAGCCTTGGGTTTTCGCGTGGTTGTTGGAGATGAAGAGTTAGGATAGTATGTCTCTCTCTCTCTCTCTCTCTCTCTCTCTCTCTCTCTCTCTCTCTCTCTCTCTCTCTCTCTCTCTCTCTCGGTGCCTAGCGTGGGATGCAGTGATTAAAATAATTCCCTCACTTGTCGGCGCAAAGTGGAGGAAGGTCACAAGCCGCGGCCCAGCCAAGTAAAAGTTGCGCAAAATTTAATTAAAAGCATCAAATTAATACCGGAACAACTAAACACAGACAAAAACGCAACAATTAGGCTGAATAAAATTAAAACACAGCACCTTGAGAAGACCAGACTTTTCCTTTAAACTCTTGCCTTAAACTGCAAGGTAACGAACGTGGCGAGTCGGACACCAACATTCCTGCTGCTGTAAGATGTGGGAGCGGGAAAAGGAACGCTCTTCACAATGCCGGGAAGGAGGGAGGCAAGAAGCGAGGCATTGATATACAGTACAAAAGCCATTAACGCGTCTTGTACTATTTCCTTAGGCTGAAAAAAAAAAAGACTTGATAGATTGACTTGGCGCGAGATTACACAGAATATCAAATAGTAGGAAGAGTTTTATATATCTAACAGCATGGTTGATTATATTTTACCGCAGTATATCAACTAGAGCATATAAAAAGGTGCTAGATATATGTAAGGTAAAGGAGTTATGACCTACGAATTTATGGTTACCGGTAGTTTTTTTGTGTTAGGAAGGTGTAAATCTAGTTAGTTTTCCCCTGTAGTATGCAAACAAGGGACAGCAGTAGCAAGGGAATCCAAAAAACTACTGGGATAAAGTGCATCTCAAAGGCATTTACGTTAAAACATTCATGGTTGTATCTTCTGTAGTTGAAGTGACACATGCAGGTGTGTAACCCCTTCAGTACCATGACGCGTCTCCATATTCATTTGGTTTTTATTTAACGATTTTATACCGCTTTAAAAACTCATGTGGGGATTAGAATTGTGAGGCTGTTAATCTTATGACATACATAGACCCTTCCTAATGCAAATAAAATCGTCTTATCTTACCCAAAAGTGAAGGTAGAAATGTTTCCCAGTACTGAAGGGGTTAAGGTGTTTTATACGACTCTACTTGCAGATTGAATAAGATTACATTACTAAGAGGAAAAACATGTGCGAATACTGTAAATCATCTCTGTGGCGTTTGAAAGTAGTTATGGGGAGGGCAAAGTGATTCAGAGTACAGGTAAGAGTGTCAGCTTGGCCTAGAGAGAGCATGAAATCAGGTTGTGCATAGAGGATGATCGTGGTGGAAACTGTACGGGTGGCGGTCAGAATAAGTTGATGGACCAATGCTGTGTGGTTAACGGGAACTTGTGTATATGTGAGAGAGAGAGAGAGAGAGAGAGAGAGAGAGAGAGAGAGAGAGAGAGAGAGAGATCTACTCTCTCTCTCTCTCTCTCTCTCTCTCTCTCTCTCTCTCTCTCTCTCTCTCTCTCTCTCACACACACACACACACACACACACACACACACACACACACACACACACACACACACACACACACACACACACACACACATACGCGGGTTGTAAGGACGGAAGGAAGGAAGGAAGCAAAATGTCAGGCGGGAATCTTGCCTCCCAGATAACCTCCTCCTCCACCTCCACCTCCACCTCCACCTCCACTTCCACTTCCACTTCCACTTCCTCCTCCTCCTCCACCTCCTTCTCCTCCTCCTCCTTGTCGTAGAGAAAGAGAAGACAAAAATATCGTGCAGTATTGTCTTGGTTTCGCGCCGTGTCCTTCAGGCTGTTGTGCTGGGGTGGTGGTTTTGGTTGTTTTGGTGGACGTGTCTAGCGTGTCTGGCGGAGGGATGAGTGGGCGTCGGGATGGTGGTGATGGTGATGGTGGTGGCGTATGTCCTCTGATATTTGTGAGGTTGCGTAAGAAGAAATTGCCTTGTGCTAGAGAGAGAGAGAGAGAGAGAGAGAGAGAGAGAGAGAGAGAGAGAGAGAGAATACGTAATTAAGGTACAGGCCACAAAGCCGTATTATGTAAAACGTTATTATTGGCGCGGGTCTTTAATGTGGCGGCGGCAGCAGGTTGCATCCTAATTAGCGGAAAGCGAGGGTTAGAGCATTTGGCGGATTGCTGTTTATCGCTCCGTGCCTTTACGCACCTCCACTAATATGCAGTAATTGTTGTGATTTGAATTACACATGCTACCTCTACCTAGAAGTGCAAATTAATCAAAACAAATTCTCACCTCACCTGCCGCAGCTCCTACCTGGGCAAAATATTTATAGGATCATGTCAAGTCGTGTGAGTTATGGGGGGGATTTCGCTGGATTTGACTTTCACGTGATTTCTTTACCTGGATGTGTTAATTATCCCCTTCAATACCATGCCACGTTTTCATATTCATTCAGATTACTATATAGCGATTTTACACACCTTCAGAAACTTATGTGGAGCATTGAAATAGTAAAGACTCTAGCCATTAATCTTCTGACCTCTATAAACCCTTCCTAATATAAAGTAAAGTCATCTAATCATACACAAAATCAAGGTGAAAATACGTTTTAGTACTGAAGGGGTTAATCAGGACAAATCTTCAGCCAACATGACATTGATGATGTAACTGGGAAAATATTTACAGGACAACAGAATATCAATCACTGCACGTATTTTGGGGATGTGTTTGGATAGGATTGGCTACGCAGAATTGGCTAGGGTCTGCTATGTTGTGTTAGGTATGCCTAGGCTTAGTTGGGTCACGTCTAGCATAAGCAAAGTTTACTTAGTCATATATTCGTAAGCGATTCACTATTATTTTATCGTCTTACATCTGCTGTTTTTCAAGAGGCGCTAGTTATATGTATTGAGATTTTAAAGGTAGTGTTCGTAGTTCCAGTAATAATCTAACAAGAACTTTGCATCATTAGTAGGAAGTAAAAACTTAGATACAAGAACACGACTAAATTACAGTATACAACTTCAGAAAAATTACCCTTACGAGGAAACACCATTAAGGAACACGGACCTTAATCTAACATAACCTTATCCACTCCATAAGAAAGAGGGTTAGCTAATCTTCGCGTCACCCAAGAAATACAGTAGCACTTCGCTCATAATTTAGGCTCACACCTCTTTTATCCTGACAAAGCATACAGAGACGGTGCGCACACGGTCAGGGGCGCAGTCAAGGATGCTACCCACGCCCTACTAACACCCACACGCCTACAACATAAGCTGAAAAAATTGAGGGGGGAGGAAGGGAGAGGAGACCTGGAAAAAAATGGAAGGTGGAATCAGGAGGAGGAGGAAGCGGCAGCAGATGGAGTTTGTGGAATAGTAGACTAGGAACAAGGTACTAAAAATAGGTGAGGCATAGGAAGGAAGGAATGTGGAAGAGAGAAGCAGGAGGGAAGAGATGGAGGAAACAGTAGCAAGAGAGAGAGAGCGAGAGAGGGAGAGAGAGGGGGAAAAAATCGTAAAAGGAGACATGGAAGGAGGGAAGAGTGATAGCTAGCTGTTGGAGGAGGAGGAGGAGGAGGAGGAGGAGGAGGAGGAGGAGGAGGAGGAGGAGGAGGAGGAGGAGGAGGAGGAGGAGGAGGAAGTAGAAGAAGAAGAAGAAGAAAAGAGGAGAAAGAGGAGGAGAAATAGTGTTGTGGCGTCGGGCAGATGTTTTGGGTGGTCATCTATTTCGTAGGCGTGCTGCTGGGACAAAAGGGGCGTGGAGGGCGAGCTTGTCGAGGGCGGTGGAGAGGCTGCGGGATTGTACACTTTCATCACGTGATTTCCTCCTTTCCGGGTCGTGATCCTGTGTCGATTTCCTTCACAGTCTTTATAGTTTCCTTTTTTCTGTTATTCTGTTTTTTTCTTTTGTATTTAGTTTTCATGATTTTTTTTTCAGCTGTTCGTTTATCTATTCATTTCTTTTAGTCTTTTTTTCTTTTTTTCCATTCCGCACTCTGCTTCTGCTCCTCCTCCTCCTCCTCCTCCTCCTCCTCCTCCTCCTCCTCCTCCTCCTCCTCCTCCTCCTCCTCCTCCTCCTCCTCCTCCTTTTTCTTTTTCTCCTTTTCTTTCTCCGCTTCCTCCTCCTCCTCCCTCCTCGGTGCTGTGGTTTACGTAACGAAGGAGAGTCTTGAATGGGTCCCTGGAGTTCAAGTTATTAGTTAAGTCCTCTCTGTGCCAACGCTTCCTTGTACTGGCTTTGTTTTTCTTCTTCCTTTTCCTCTTATTTCCAGTTCAATAGTGTGGCAGCGCTATTGTGTGGTGTGCACTCTGCGCCATATGACCTTGTTGTATGGGAAAGTTTGAGTCATCTTATCAGTCTCTCTCTCTCTCTCTCTCTCTCTCTCTCTCTCTCTCTCTCTCTCTCTCTCTCTCTCTCTCTCTCTCTCTCTCTCTCTCGAGTAATTTTTCATCACCTTTTGTTGTATTGTATGTATAACACACACACACACACACACACACACACACACACACACACACACACACACACACACACACACACACACACACACACACACACACACACACACACACATTATGAGAAATAATCTAGGAAGACAAATATGAATGAGAGAGAGAGAGAGAGAGAGAGAGAGAGAGAGAGAGAGAGAGAGAGAGAGAGAGAGAGAGAGAGATTTAATCATTTGTGTTCAAAGATGTAAAGGGGGACTGACTGGGAACGGGTGAGAGAGAGAGAGAGAGAGAGAGAGAGAGAGAGAGAGAGAGAGAGAGAGAGAGAGAGATACTGAAATGATACAAAGAAGTTCAGGTTTCCAAATACACTCATTGAGACTCCGAATGGATTAGAAACACAGACGGTTCGATGGAGGAAATTGAACTGAACAAGAGAAAATGGAAGAAGGGGAAAGAAAATGAGTTTGTAGTGGGAAAAGTTTACCATTACACACACACACACACACACACACACACACACACACACACACACACACACACACACACACACACACACACACACACACACACAC
This sequence comes from Portunus trituberculatus, assembly GCF_017591435.1. Lineage (NCBI taxonomy): Eukaryota > Metazoa > Arthropoda > Malacostraca > Decapoda > Portunidae > Portunus > Portunus trituberculatus. Next base: position 6,537,306 of record NC_059294.1, on the reverse strand, counting down.
ACACGTCTTATTTCTCTCTACTTATCCCTGGTAGTCTTAAATTTTCACGTATATCATTACATTAGTGCGCCTTTAGTTTGTCTTTGGACTCTGAACATTTCTCTGGTGTGTGTCTCGCCATTACAGTGAGGGCAACAGGTGGGGTCGTAATTGTTCATTCTTTGTGTTCACTTGTGTTTTAGATCTCACAGCAAGAATGTATTTCGTACATGCTCCTCTGATGCAATTCTTAACCCCTTTAGTACTGGAAAGCTTTTTTATATAATGAATTGATGGTGTGATTAGACGATTTTATTAACACTAGGAAGGGTCTATGGAGGTCAAAAGATTAATGGCCAGTCTTCACTATTTTTATCCTTACATCAATTTCTGAAGGTGTATCAAATCACCAAATAATAACCAGAATGAATAGGAAAACGCGCCATGGTAATGAAGGGGTTAACATGTTACATCTTTTCTTATCCATTTATCCTATCCACTTGTATACTTGGTGTTGGCTGGTGGTGGCTGGTGGTGGTGGTGGTGGTGGTGGTGGTGGTGGCTGGCGCTGGTGGTGGTGGTTTTGTTGTTGCAGCGTGTAGCAAATGGTATTACTAAGGTCCCTCGAGTGTTTGCCGAGACACCTGTACTATCTGCAATGTAATCAGAGCAAATGGAACGTAGCTCCCGGCATGTGGTGATGGAGGACTCTGTCTGACGCGTTTGGGTCGATTGGTGCTATATAAAAAGAATATGCCCCGCCACTCACAAGCACGTCTTCCTTCTAAGTACGTGATGATGGAAACTTTTGTCGTAATTTCATCTTAAGAAGAGTGAGATACATTGCAGCGTTCGAGCCTGTCGGAAAATGGAGAGGAAAAGATGCTAGAAAAAGAGGAGAATCAAAGTATATTTCCTCTTTTGTAAGATTGCTGGTGGAAATTCTCCTTGGATAGAACATGCCAAGGAAATCTCTCTGAGCGAAAATGGAGCTCAAAATGTAGTAAGTTCAGCAAATTCTTTATATAAAAAAAACTTTTCCCAGATATTAGCGTGGGCCCTGAACCGTGCCTCCCTCCTTTACTATGCTGTTTTTGGAGACAGTTTTCTTTGAATTCCCGGAAATTATTAGAATTAAGAGTCGTGTGCACATTTAGAAGTAAGGAGTGGTAGTTGGGCTCGCCGGCCACGCTGCCACTCACGACGTGGGAGAAAACAACGTTAAGCGAAGGGAATTCTGGGTCGGCATTGCCAGTCTGGACAGCCACGTCCTAATGACGCCAGTACTGAGTGGCGGCCACGCCGAGGCATGCCAGGCGCGGGGTGAGAGGCGGTACCGAGCAGGCCAGCTACTGGGTGTTCCCCGAGACTGGTGTGTGTGTGTGTGTGTGTGTGTGTGTGTGTGTGTGTGTGTGTGTGTGTGTGTCAGTGAGGTAGTGAGTGAGTGAGTTAGGTTGTGTGTGCTCGTTCCTCTTGGTACACATGCAAAGTGGCCGCATGTTACGCGTACATTTAACGTGACACTGCATAACCCTGTGATAAAATCGTCGTGTTTCCTACATCGGCGGTAGCGTGCGTCCATCACGAAAGTGGAGCGTCCATCCACTCGTGTCTGTGTGGCGTCGTTTCATATCACCCATAAAGCAGCGAGGGGTGATAAAGTTCTGGTGACGCCCTATGTCAGGAAACGGAGAGGGATGTTGAAAGCGACAAGAAAAGGAAACAGAGAAAAAGGAGGAAACCCGAGGGAGGAGCTTCAGGAAAGAAGAGGACGGGCACGGCTGGAAGACAAATAGACGCCGGGCAGTTAACAAAGGAGGATGGAAATGTGCCCTGCTGAGGGAGATGGATATCCATCCCTGGAAGAGTCGGGCCGGTCTTGTGTCCTTGACAGAGGCGTGCGTGACGGGACAAGACGAGAGAGAGAGAGAGAGAGAGAGAGAGAGAGAGAGAGAGAGAGAGAGAGAGAGAGAGAGAGAGAAAGGAAGTAATGAATTATACAGTACTGAATGAAACACGTGAGCGGGTGAAATGCGTATAACATAAACAATTTATACTCATAGGCCCTTGAGGGAAATGACGGGAGGCTTTGTGCACGGCAAAATAGGCCGCTGCTGGTATTATGGACAAGATGGGGGAGGCTCAGAGGGCGAGAAATTTAATGTTTTAATACTAGTTTCTCTTCCAAAGTCACGGCCGATTATTCAACAAACCGAATTGGCCCCGCGCATTGAACCGTGTCTCATCGCTCGGCGGGGAATCAATATATTAGAGATGATGCTTTACGAAGGCTGCTGCTATAAAAGAAACCACTCAGAGGAGGCGGAGAAGGAGAGGGAGAAAGAGGACATAGCGGATCAAGAGGAGAAGTTTGAGGGGAGAAAGCGGTATAAGAGGCGGATAAGGATGAACGGGAGGCAGGAGAGAGGTGGGCGAGAGAAGGTGGTGAGTGAGAATGATTGGACCGCTGGGCGTCTTTGAGAAGGTGATGAGGGGAGGTGAGTGAAGGGTCCTGAGGTGAGCCAGTGGAGGAGGCGCAGGTGGAGGAGGAGGAGGAAAAAGAAACAGCTAGGAGGACGTGGAGGAGGATGAGAGAGGAAGTGTAGGAGCGAGTTGGAAGAAAAACAGAGGATAGTGTACTTGTATTAGAAAGAAGAGAAGAGAGATACTAGCTTGAGAAAAAGAAGAGGAAAAGAAGTAGAGAGAGAAAAAAAAAAACAGGTAACAGATTTTGAAGGGAAGGAAAGGGAGGAAAACGTGGGATGGAGTACGAGAGAAAGGAGAAGGGGAAAGAGGAAGTAGAAGATGGAGAATAGGAAGATGTTGAAGGGAGAGAAAGACATAAGAAACAGAAAACTTAAGAGAAAGAGAAAGGAGAGAAAAAAAAGAAAAGGAAAAATGTTAGATAAAAAAGGAAAAATAGATGGGAATGAATGGAGAATAAGGAGAAACGAGAGAGAGAGAGAAACAGGAAACTTAAATGAGGAATAGAAAGGAGAAAAAAAGGAGAGGAAGAATGATAAAAAAATAAAACAGATGGGAATCAATGGAGAATAAGGAGGAATGAGAGAAGAGAAGAGAAACAAGAAACGTAAATGAGAGAGAGAGAAAAAGAAAAAGAAAAAAAATACCACAGAAACAGAAAGAAAGGGAGAAAGAAGAAAAAAAGGAAAAATAATGAATAAAGAAAACTGAACAGCAATGAATAAAGAATAGGAATGGGAGAAGAGGAGAGACCTTAAGTAGACTGAAGGGGGCACGCTTACGCTCCCTTCACACAAACAATAACCAGGCTACTTGTGAACCAGCCTAACTCTCTCTCTCTCTCTCTCTCTCTCTCTCTCTCTCTCTCTCTCTCTCTCTCTCTCTCTCTCTCTCTCTCTCTCGTGTCCCTCCTTTCCTCCACCTGAAGAGCACCTCCGCCAGTCTTCAGGAGAATGAGAAAATGCCACTCACCTTTATGCTCCTTGGGATTGTTCTGTTGTGCTTGTGTGTCTGTGTTTGTGTGCGTGTGTGTGTTTGGGTGTTTGGGTTTGTCTTGAGTGTGTGTGTTTGTGTATGTGTGTGTGTGTGTTTGGGTGTCAGTGTCTCGTCCAGATTCTTTCTCCTTCTTTACAAAGGTTGTTTTTGTTTCTTGTGTGTTTTGTGTTGTACTGGTGTTGGTTTGTTGTGTTGTGGTATGCATTTGGAGATAGTTAGGTCGTTGTAAGAAGGAAAGGAAGAACTGATTTGCTGGGCCTTGGGAAATTGTTTGTTGGAGTAAGGTAAATCTCTCTCTCTCTCTCTCTCTCTCTCTCTCTCTCTCTCTCTCTCTCTCTCTCTCTCTCTCTCTCTCTCTCTCTCTCTCTCTCTCTCTCAAGGCTCATCTCTCCACTTATTCAAGAGAGGGAGAGGGACTTAGAAAAAATAACTTTTGAAGAATAATTATTTAGTTGCTGTGTTGTGTAATGACGTCTTTCTCGTTTCCTCCTCCTCCTCCTCCTCTTCCTCTTCCTCTTCCTCTTCCTCTTCCTCTTCCTCTTCCTCCTCCTCCTCCTCCTCCTCCTCCTCCTCCTCCTCCTCCTCCTCCTCCTCCTCCTCCTCCTCCTCCTCCTCCTTCTCCTCCTCCTCCTCCTCCTCCTCCTCCTCCTCCTCGTCTATGGTCTCGTTTTATCCGTCATTGCCCTCGTCGTTCCCTAACTCCTCCTCCTCCTCCTCCTTCTCCTCCTCCTCCTCCTCCTCCTCCTCCTCCTCCTCCTCCTCCTCCTCCTCCTCCTCCTCCTCCTCCTCCTCCTCCTCCTCCTCCTCCTCCTCCTCCAGGGCCACGGTCACGGCCGGCCATTATCTCCAGACAGTCTATCCTCGCTTGGCCGATAATGGAATAGATTTTTGTCTTGAAACTTTGTCTTGCGTGAGGAATTGTTGGAATTAAAATGGCTGCCCTTGCTGCTTCCTTCTTTGCCGTCTTTAAATGGAGAGAAAGTGTGTGTGGGGGGATGGTTGTCTCTCTCTCTCTCTCTCTCTCTCTCTCTCTCTCTCTCTCTCTCTCTCTCTCTCTCTCTCTCTCTCTCTCTCTCTCTCTCTCTCTCGTTCCTCAGTAGAAAAATCAATGAAATGTAAAAAAAAGTGTTGATTTTAACTCTCATTCTATCTGTAAATATTTTGTCTGGTTTCCCTTCGCGTCGCCCTTTCTTATTTCCGTATTCTTTATGCTGTCCATTTCCATGCGTCAAAGAACCCCACACTTTCCGTTTTCCCCTTTCACCTTCATCCAATTAAAAAGTTTTTCCCATATTCTCTCCCTCCCTGAAATCCTTCCTCTCTCTCTCTCTCTCTCTCTCTCTCTCTCTCTCTCTCTCTCTCTCTCTCTCTCTCTCTCTCTCTCTCTCTCTCTCTCTCGGATGCTTTATCCTTTCGTCCCTTACATCCTGTTCCTTTTATCCTTCTTCTTCGTCCTCCTCCTCCTCCTCCTCCTCCTCCTCCTCCTCCTCCTCCTCCTCCTCCTCCTCCTCCTCCTCCTCCTCCTCCTCCTCCTCCTCCTCCTCCTCCACCACCACCACCACCACCACCACCACCACCACCACCACCACCACCACCACCACCACCACCACCACCACCACCACCACCACCACCACCACCACTTCCTCGTGCATTCTTTCCCTGCAGCTCTTTTCTCCCCTGGGAGTGGCCATCCTCCACTCGTCCCTCCTTTCTTCCTTCCTTCTCGTCCGCACCACCCACCTTCACCTTTTGTTTCTTTTGTTCGTGTTTCCTCAGCAATCGTCTCGCAGGTGGCGCACAGCATCCTGGAGGGGGACTTCCTGGCGGTGGCCGCTTCTCTCGCGCCTACAAATTGTTATCCTAGTACAAAATTAATTAGAAAAAGCTGCTCGTTAGTGCAATGTTGCGAGGTCTTGTCGTTAATGTAAACATAATTTTGTAAAAAATAGCGCCTCACTGTTTTCTCTTCTCTTAAAATTTAATTGGTCGTTGTGTTATGGTGATAATAAACAACTTGGTCGAGCTAATGAATAAATACAACGTGTACTTGCTCCCCGTGTCTCGTTACAACACCATGTCGCGAGTTGAGCATGGTGGACTCCTCGTGGAATTTCTTTGTTACTTCTTTTTCCAGTCTGGATAGAATTCATAGTATAAATTCGAGTTGATTTCTCGCACTAAGTGTTTCCTTATCCCTCGGGGCAACAGAGGGTAACTCATGGTCGTGCAGCGGCTCTGCAGCCTTAAGGAAAACACCTCTTTCTTTTGCACACTAATGCTGAGAGCTTCCTAATGCCGGACATAACCTTCATAGCACAAAACTTATATTGCTAACAAAACCCTGCAACCGAAAAACGGGCGTCCTTGGTGCTTCCTCGGCCGGCGCAGGTTGTGCAGGCTGAGGCGCCAGGCAAGTCGGTGCACCTGTCCTGCCAATTACCACACATAAGTACTGCTATTTGTTCTCTCGCCAGGTACGTTGGAGTAGCTTTGTCGTGCACGTATTTGGCAAGAATTTAGTAATTTCCACTCCGACATGCGAGTTTGCCCAAAATAAACCGGAAATTATGTGAATTTAAGTAACGCCAACGTTCTATTTTCTGAAACTCGCTTTAAAAGCTGTTGCAAAAAAATAAGTAAATATAAAAAGCAGGGAGAAGCAGCTTGGAGGCTGAAGTGGTGTTAATGGAGGGCGCGGCGCCCCTTCCCCACTTGGAGTGTCAGGAGAGGGGGGTCATGAGGTGCTCGTCCGTGCTGCACTATTTCAGATTTTTCGCTCTCACCCTGGAGCGGCCCTTGCTTAATGGGTGACCGCTAGCCTCTTCTGTGTTGCTATTATGCAGGAACCCTTCGTGTGTGTGTGTGTGTGTGTGTGTGTGTGTGTGTGTGTGTGTGTGTGTGTGTGTGTGTGTGTGCGTGCGCGCGTGCGTGCGTGCGTGCGTGCGTGCGTGAGCGTGTGCGCGCGAGTGTGTGTTGTTGTGTCTGAAGCGACGGTGAAGTAACAGACAGAGTACAGTGCACTGGTCTCCGCACATACGTTATGCATCACCTGAGGACCAAAGAAGGAGTCACTCAATGCCTCGTATGAATGCATTAGCCCGCGGCAGGTAAGTGCTGTATGTAGAGCTGCCTTCGAGCGTCTCTCCTGCCGGTCTTGGTGCTTGCTGAATGCCGCCTCTAGGACTCAGGAGAATTGCAGTTCGTACTGAATATTGTAACTGGAAAGCCGTCTTATGAAACTGTTATAAATGACTTAACACATTCAACGTATTTAATTGAGTGAACACCGCGGCACTCGTGTATAGTTCCTTTAAAACCCTCCGACTTTAACCCTTCACTGGTCCTGTCTCGCTGATGCTTGGTCTTGGTGTATACATGAATTTCTACCAATGCTAATTGCGTAACAGGTGGCCTGACTGTGCCTCGTATTCTCAAATGTTGTGTCGTCTTACTCTGACTACTTGAATACGCTGCACGGAAAGCTACTGTAGATTATGATGGTGTCTTTGCTACTCTAGTGCTAGGTTAGTACGGCATCTGGTTTATTTGTGAAAAGAAAAAAATTACCTCATTCATATGGCCTTTGAAACCAGCTTTTATGAGAGTGCAAAACGTCTCAGAATGCAGGACATCCGCGTGGTCGGCCTCCATGGACACGCCCTGGCCTAGTGGAGAGCCCGGCGGCGAGTCCTGCGTTGCTCACATAAGTCAGCCGCCGCTCAGAACAGACGGGGCGTATTAGGAAGGCAGGACGTGACCTCGCATATGCCAGCTGCCGTCCTCTCCCGCCTCTGAATATTACTGCTGACAATACCCGTACAGTCTAGCAGAAAATATGCATGCTTGCCTACGTGCATATGACCTATGTCTGTAGTGGTAAATGCATAGTGGACCTGCATACTTGCATGTCTGTTATTATAATCGTCGGTTTGTGTTTTGACTTTCAACCACAGCGAGTGGGTCATGTAGTGATGCAAGCAAGGAGTGAGTTGTGAGTGCTCCTTGCTGGGGGGAGAATATTAGAGGGCGTGTGTGTAAATTTACCTTGTTAAGTTTCCTTTTTAGCATTCTCGGAAACTCACTCAGTCTTAAGTTGGAACGTATTGGCTCGAGGGTGTAGCTTGGTGTGAGTTGTGTGGAGGGTTTGCCGCCGAGCCGGTGTGTCTCAGCAGCAGAGGTTGTTTGGTAAAGGTAAAAGTTTGTTGGTTCGCTCAGAGCTAGACTTTTTGGTGCTGATACTGTATGTGTGTCTCACTCACGCCATGTGTTTGTTGGGTCGATAAGACTCCTTGCAGCGGAGCGTGGTGTGTTTGTTGCCCTCTCACTTGATGGAGTGTAAGAATGCGTTAAGTGTTATTCTAAGAAAGTTGACGTTCATGTGAGTAATTTTGTGAACTAGGTAAAAAAAAAAAAAGGTACAAGGATAAGGACATTGTCTAAATGGAAAACTTTCATTGCAAATTGTTTGTTGTTGATAATGTGAAGTGCATTAAGACAACATTTTTTTGTTTAGTATTCCAGGCAGCACCAACAGGGACAATGTTTAAGGTTGTTATGTTCGTTCCAGGCTGGGCTCTTCTCAACGACGGCTGGTGGGGGGGAGGTGGGACCACCTCTCCCTGGCTGGACGTCTTCGCATAGCTGTGTGTGTGAGTGTATTTCATGTGTGGCGGCCAGCGATGGGACCCGAGCTTCCCGTCTCTTCAGGTTAAGGTGAGTCATTTCGGAGTAGCCGTCACGCTTTCATGTAAATTAGACTCACGTTAATTCCATCCCTTGAATATTTCTACCCGAAAATATAACCCTAAGTAATTCCACCCGTGATATAGTCCGGCAACATGACCTAACCAACCCAGACTTTACCTTCCTTCACTTAATTTATCAAGGGGGAAATCCAGGCGGAATGCTGCTGGTGGGGGAAATGTACCAGAGGGAGACTTATGAGATACGCTCCGTCACCAGGTATTGCATGCTGGCCGTAATTAACCTGGCCGCGATTTTTCGTTGGTTATGAAGTAAGAGAATGATTCAGTGACATGTAAGCCAGTTGGCGCCTGACAGACTGATGGAGTGGAGCTTTGTGTTGTGAATTCTGAGTCATTAGTGGCGTGATGGTGGTGTTCATCAGCTGGTGTCAGTGGAGCAAGTGGCTCTCGCTCACACCAATGAGTGGAGCGGTAATTGGCACTCTGCTCGGGTTGTTGTGTGTGTGTGTGTGTGTGTGTGTGTGTGTGTGTGTGTGTGTGTGTGTGTGTGTGTGTGTATGCGTGTGCGTGCACATCATCTCATCTCACTCATTTCATCGCCACCTCACTCAAAGTTACGGTAATGGCCAGTGCGGTGTGTTTGTGGTATTTCAGTAATGTGGTTCACCCTCCCGCAGGTATTGTGATACATACTTCATTCTGCACCTCAGCGCGGGAGCAACTCGTCAGCGGTAAAGTGCCAGTCGCCTTTGTTGCATGCTCTTTTCTTTTCAGCCGCGTCACGTACTAATGCTAATGTGTTTGCTTTCCAGGACACGCTAATCACTTGCTCTATTTTACCTTCCAGCACATGCTAATCACTTGTTTTGCCTTCCAGGACACACTAATAAATGATTTTGTCTTCCACGTAGGTTTTTTTCGGAGTGTTTACTGCGCACCCTCCTCAGGGAAAACTAAATTAGGTTTCCCGAAGGTTACAGCTGCCTTGTAATCTTCGAGAAACCTGATTTTTCTCCTTCCGGTTACTTTCATAGATCAAACCTTTTTTTTTCTCTCTTTTTCTCCTTCTGTCTTATGTTTACGTCAACGTCCCCCTCACACGCCTCAGATCTCCCCTCCACCACCGCCACCTGTTATCATCCTGTAGTCATTCCTCCGCTCCACCCTTGTCCTCTGTCAGTCTTTCATCCGCCTCTCCTCTCTGCGTCCACCCTTTTTCACTCACCCACCCACATGCGACTTCACAAGAGCACCGCCACACCAGGCCCTTGTGCGCCTTCGTCAAAGTGTCCTGCTACAGCTGTGGTGGTGGGTCGCTGCCCTCTGGAAAACATGCCGGTTCGTCCCTCCATGTGAGTGGAAATAAATTCTACTTTCCGTCTTTGAAGTTGCCTTGGAACATATTTTGATAGGAGTTTCTTTTTCTTTTAGTTGACTGATTTTTTTCCATCACTTCAATTTGTTATAAAGGTAGTCAGTCTGTCCTGGCGTTTTCATTTATAGTTTTCTTTTGACTTGTGATGTATTTTGTAATGGATGTACTTATGTTTTGTATTTTACGTCCCTTTGCCAGAGTGGTGAATCATGGAATTGGTTACGTTACCAAGACTGCACTTACGAACTGAAGCACGTGCCGCCACCTTCACCTTAAGTCACAGGCAAGTATTTGAACAGCTGGGTGTCTAAAACAGGTGCAACAAAGGGCACCAGCACACACGAGTCTTGTCTGTGAATGATAACGTAATCCACATGACCTAAGGAAACGTATTAAGCCTTAAAACACTGCACAATGCATGTATAGACCCTAAATATATCAGTGTAAAAGAAACGTTTACTCTCCTCCCATCCTGCCATCCTTCCTCCTCCTCTCAGCTGAAGAGAACGCAAAGTTAGCCAATCTGTTTTCGTGGCAGGTGGCGTGACATGTGAACAGCGGGCCGCCCAGCACCCAGGGGACCCAGACCAAGACTCAGGTCATTATTAAAGCCTACCTGGGGGGTTCACCTGCACGCTGCCTCGCCTCCTTCGTCACCCTGCAAGGCTACACTCAGGTAAACGTGAGACATGTACTGTGTGGGATTTTCTTGGTGGTTGGGTGGATTTTGTGGCTGGTGGCAAATCTTCTGTTATAATGAATGGGATTATATTTTTGGAAAGACGTGATTTTATAATTATGAAACCGTTTTATTTGTTTATCTTTATAAGGGAGGAAAGGGAGGGAGAGACGAGGCTGGGTGCTACCAGGGTGTTTGCCGCCTGTGTGACTCGTCCATCATAAGGAATCACCGTTTTATTCTTAAGAAAAAGTGGTGTTTTGTTGTATTTCTCAGAATGGCCGTGTGTCGGGAAAATGTGTTAAGATATTGAAATGGTGATGGCGGCAATATTTCGTCCTTTATACACCAAATGGAGGGGAAGGATGTGGGGAGGAAGGTTTCTCTAAGCGAGGGACGCTGTTAGGATATAAAGCATGGAAATGTATTATGTCTTTATAGGAGAGTAGTAAATTCGCGTGACTCTACTTAAATTACCATCAGTTGGCGTTTAATGATTTAATATAGGGATGAGTGAAGGCCGCAGCCCCTCCACTGGCCCTTGCTTCCTCGTGTTCAAGCTTCAGGAAGGGCCGGGAACCTTGTTGATTTTTAAAGGCTGAGTAAGTTATGGTAGGAGGGAGAAAAAGAAGAGAGTGGAGGGTAGCTTAGTGGAAGATGAAGCTGGTGGAGGGAGGAGTGGTTGAGATGGAGCGGCTGAGGGGAGATGGATGTGGGCCAGTAGAGAAGGAGGTAGAAATGGATGAGTCAGTGATATAAGGACGTTTTCACACATTCTGGCGATGGAAGACAAGAGAAGTGGAGGGAAGAAGAAAGAGAGAAAACCGTTAATAGGAGGAAAAGACACGGTGGATATGAATAAGCTCGTAACCAAACCTAACCTATCTTAACCTAGTCATAACCTACCCTACCCTACCCTACCCTACCCTACTCTAACCAAAACCTAAACGTAATACAAAATCATCTTAAGAAATATATATTTTTCTTTTTAACTTTGAGGTGATCCATATTGCACGGGTCCCTTTCTAGCAGAGTACCTCATTCAAAATACAAGAGTGTGAGCCAGGAGTGAGACAGGTGTGAAGGAGGTGTGTGGCAGTTGTAAGGCAGGCAGGCAGGCAGGGACGGTGCGGGGGTTGGGAGTGGCTGTTGTGTGTCCTGGCGAGGCGGGCGGAGAGCAAGAATGGGATGTGAGTGTCTTGGTGGAGTTGCATGGACTGTGTTGCTTTTCTCTCGCGGGTTTATTGGATCTGGTGTAGCCCTTAGGTTTATGTAAATGGAGGGTTATAATTTTCAGTTAGTGTGCCGTGGAACACACACACACACACACACACACACACACACACACACACACACACACACACACACACACACACACACACACACACACACACACACACACACACACACACACACACACACACACAGTGGACTAGTGTATCTGTGTGTACTTATCCTTAGCTTCTGTTTTATTAATTTTCAGTAACAAGGTAAGAAAAAGAAAAAACAGGTCAGTCGTGATATTGAACGCTACTCAAAGCCAGGCTCATAAAGAACGCCCCCTCCTCCTCCTCCTCCTCCTCCTCCTCCTCCTCCTCCTCCTCCTCCTCCTCCTCCTCCTCCTCCTCCTCCTCCTCCTCCTTTACACTCCATATTGACCATTATTCCTGTCCTCACTTCCTCCTTTCCCATGGCGCACGTCCGTCCCCAACTCCCCCTCAGCGGCTCTCTCTCTCTCTCTCTCTCTCTCTCTCTCTCTCTCTCTCTCTCTCTCTCTCTCTCTCTCTCCGGTAGGGATGAAAATGTGCCTGGGTATTTTTTCTTGGGCGTTCAAACACAGCTTGCTGGTACTATGTTGCCCTCTTACTCCCTGACTTGTAGGTGCCACACACACACACACACACACACACACACACACACACACACACACACACACACACACACACACACACACACACACACACACACACACACACACACACACTCGGTGGCGTCCTTTGTAAACATTTTGTAAACACTTGTATTTTTAGTAGACAGTGCGTGGTATTACACTGTGTTCTTCCTGGTAGTGTTCTTGCTTCCTCCTC
>NC_059294.1:6502500-6517500 GCF_017591435.1 Portunus trituberculatus | reverse complement strand
TAAATCCCGCAGAGATTTATGAGCTAATGGTTGGAACAGGCTGGATTCATTACTTACATTACTTACACGGTCACGTATATGGACAGCCATCACGCACACACACACCTGCAGGTACTCATTCACGTTTCCTTGCCCCCTCTGCCTCCCTCGCCTCCCTCCTACGACTGCACGCAGATTTACCGATACGCACCGTCCTTCACATACCATCACAGCAACACCATCATACGCACCACCACTACACTCACGAAACAAAGAAAATATCTTTAACTACTACTACTACTACTACTACTACTACTACTACTACTACTACTACTACTACTACTACTACTACTACTACTACTACTACTACTTCAACGACTACTACTACTACGTCACCACCACAACCACCATTACCATTACTTTCATTGTCATCATTATATACAAGCAGGACCTTCATCTCGGTAGCGTGGCGCAATAACGGAGCATCGTGAGTCGTGCTTCAACAATGGGAGGGTTTCGATAAAGATGCCGTCAGTGGAAGGCCTCCCCTCCACCACCCCCACCCAGCGCTATGTGTTGAACCAAAGGCAATGTTAGGAGCAAAATATCTCTCGGCGCCACTGACCAATAGCTGCTGACCTTAATGTTACTTTTTCTTGCTCTCTTTGCTATCTTTAACTGCTTCTTTAGCCTCTATGTATTATTCCTGTGCAGCTGGCTAGTTTCATCTGTGTAATGGAATGGAACCTACAAACACACGCAAGAAGATACGCAATAGTAGCTTATGTGAACCAAACTTGGACAAAATGTTCCTCACCAACTTTACTTCAGTGTCTCGGTAGCCCATGCTTGGCGCCCTTTAGGCATTACCGTCAGCCATCGCCCCACACGAGGGGCACCTCCATCACGGCCCTCCATGGATAGGGTGAAAGTGGGTTTATCCCTCGGGTGCTGTTGCCTACCCTGCTCCAGATGTGTCCAGGCAGTCACTCAGGAGGGGAACGTCAAGGGCCTACACAAGCAGCGCCTTAGTCTTGGAGCAAGCCAGCCAACTTGCCAGTCAGCCAGACAGACAGACAACGAGGCAGCCACACCCTCCAGACAGCATCGAACATTTTATTTCTACTGAGTTGAGTCATCATTCACTCATGCAACGTATTTCTATCTTGCCCTTTAGAGGTACACTCTATACAAAGAACGGAGAAAAGGTTAAAACGAAACTAGGGAGTAGGAATCAAACCCATGTTAACATTTTTTTTTTTTTTTTTTTTTTTTTGTGTGTGTGTGTGTGTGTGTGTGTGTGTGTGTGTGTGTGTGTGTGTGTGTGTTTCAACACATTAATTCAATTTGTATTTTTTGCTTAAAAATCGTATCAAAGAGAATGTGTAAAGGATTGGATTTTTATAGAATTACTCGTATTTTTTTCCCCCTTTCTATTCCATTCAAGGTTGGTCCCGCTTGGGGAGTGACGTCAAAATTCACTTGTTCGCCAACCCTTGCTCTGCTCCCTCCCTGACGACATCCTTTCTTTTCACATGCCCAGAATGTCGCACTGAGGCAGCGTTTCCGAGCTGTGTTGGCTCATTCTTTTGGAACCCATCTCGATGCTGATTAAGCGATGCCGAGATGGAGTTGCACTGACATGACTGTGGTGCAGCACATCTGTGTAGCTCCATCTTTGCACTTTGAGCGAAATTTGCTTTTTACTTTAAAGGGGACGATATGGGGACTAAAGGAGTTTGTGGGAAGGTTCTCGTTTCGTTAAACATACATGAGAAGTAACAAATCACGTTTTCACATGTACGGTATAAGTACGAAGGATGACTCAAGTGAAGTAACGTAAATGCTGGCGGAAGAGCAGGAACTAAAATAATGTATACAAATGGTTTCAGTGGCGTTAGTGTGTACAAGGACTGTGAATAGGACACTGCGCTGCAGCACAAGAGCACCACTGGAGGTTTTCAATGGCCAGGAGGATCAGTGTTGATGGAGACAGGAAAAGACTGGTCAGGGTGAGTCAAATCACGAGAGAGAGAGAGAGAGAGAGAGAGAGAGAGAGAGAGAGAGAGAGAGAGAGAGAGAGAGGGCAGAGGTGGAATGGGAAAATGTATTTATCTAGGCTCCGCCACAAGCATCACAGCATCTCTTATACAACATAATCTTCAATACAGACCACCACAGCCTAACACAATGCGTCATTACACAAAACTCAAGGAAGCACAGCATTCTTTGCTACATGGTTTTCCGCGCAGAGAAGGGGAAAAAAAAAGCAGGCAGCTCCAGATGATGCATTCCGGAAAAAAGGTTGAAAAGAAAAAAAATAATCGCATTTTCGCACCACGGTGTTGACAGCTGCCATCTCGGATCGGGAGCAACACGGTGCACAGCGCAAAAACAAATATTTTTCCGCGTCTTCATGTTTTAATTCACCTCACAGCCTCGACAAACATATATATCTTTTTTGGGGGGTTTTGTTTTTTCGAAGGATTGAATATGACCTGGAAATACATATAAAATGTATTTGTTGTTTAGTTGTTATTGTGGTATATTTAATTTTGTTTTCAGTACAGGTACAATGAATATTATGTTTTGTTGCTGTTCTTGTTTATATTTTTCTTCTGAACTTGCTCCGTGTTCATAAATATGTAAACAAGTCATTAGCAGTATTTCCTGTCTTTTTATCAGCCGCACAGAGTGACTCGGCGGCAGAGAGGCTGATTTAAAGTGTTTAAATTTAGATTTGTCGGAGTTACGGCTGCGGCAGCGGGGGCACGGAGATTAGGAGCTTAATAATTAACACCACACCACCGAGTGTACACACAAGCATACACACTAGACATAAACACACACACACACACACACACACACACACACACACACACACACACACACACACACACACACACACACACACACACACACACACACACACACACACACACACACGGCCCGGTAGCTCAGTGGTTAGAGCGCTGGCTTCACAAGCCAGAGGACCGGGGTTCGATTCCCCGGCCGGGTGGAGATATTTGGGTGTGTCTCCTTTGACGTGTAGCCCCTGTTCACCTAGCAGTGAGTAGGTACGGGATGTAAATCGAGGAGTTGTGACCTTGTTGTCCCGGTGTGTGGTGTGTGCCTGGTCTCAATCCTATCCGAAGATCGGAAATAATGAGCTCTGAGCTCGTTCCGTAGGGTAACGTCTGGCTGTCTCGTCAGAGACTGCAGCAGATCAAACAGTGAATTACACACACACACACACCTCAGATCTTTCAGTATAGAAGCAGACGACCGTAGGTGAATCACACACACACACACACACACACACACACACACACACACACACACACACACACACACACACACACACACACACACACACACACACACACACACACACACACACACACACACACACACACAGGCATGTTCGTACGCACGCTAAAGACACATACACTGTCGTCTAAAAGCTGTAACGCGTTAGTATCTTGTTACGAAGCAACTCTCCTCGGGCAATGCTCTATGCGTTCCTTTGAGGGAGAGTTCGTTTGTTGGCTGAAGAACAGAGCATGACATATGACGTGCAGCTGTTCGTCTGAGCAGTCAGGTACACGCTATGCTAAATGCGAGGAAAATGTGATGTGGAAAAGTTTGTCACTATCATATATAAACTTTATCAGGTCATTGGATTTGATATGGCGAGCTGTGGGAAAGGATGGCAAGCTTTGCAGTGAGTGCATTTGTGTGTCTTGATAATGATCATAATAAATTGGATGGTAGTCTTATTTATTATTCCTTTGTAATGTAAGCGTTTAAACATGCAACGTTGTTACATTGCGCAGAAAAGAGATAACTAGATAGGTGATGTATGAAAGGTTTTCTGGGCGGGAGAGGAATCATCATGCCGGGAAAAGTTGCCCCGCGATTCGCTGGCCCATAAAGGGAAGATCCTACGTTTGCGTTCGTAGTTCCTTTTGGAGGAAATGTTCCGTCCACCAGACGCTCCATATGGAGGGCGTGCATCCCGGGACTGAAGAAAATGCTAGTATAGAAGAGAGAAAGTCCTATACAGACAAGATGTGCAATATTATCTTGGTGAGGAAATCGTGCGGGGAGCATTACTTGGCGAGTATCAGGCAGGGAGAGTGAAGACGAACTCATTCTACATACTTCTCTGAACGTTTCATAGCTCTGAGTCTCTGCGGAACACATTTCAGTGGGTGATGGGAATGTGTGAGCATAGTCAAGAGGAGACGGCGAATTCAGTGACAGGACGCCTTGTATGCCGCAGTGTCTGCCTACCTTAGGAAGTATGAAGTAGGAAGGGTTACTTTCTCCAATGTTGCGGCGTGGGCAGCATGGGGGTGGGTGTATGAGGTGGCGTGCGTGAGGTGCAGGCTTTACGTGCTCACTTATTTCTCTATTCCATTGTGGTGGGCCGTGCGTGCTGGTGCTCCTCGGGGCAGAAAGAAAGGAAGGCCGAGTTTTATGTCGAGTGGACGTTGCGTTTTGTTGGCTTTCTCTAAAACACTCGCAGTTATGACGAAAACCATTTACTTGACCAGCAGCTTTCGAACACTGTGGACAGCGTGTGTGTTGCGCGATGATAGATGTGTGTGTGTGTGTGTGTGTGTGTGTGTGTGTGTGTGTGTGTGTGTGTGTGTGTGTGTGTGTGTGTGTGTGTGTCTTATGAAAGGTGGGCTATGAGTACTGTACCTTAAAAATCAATCACAGTGTACTTCGATATGATTTTTAAAACTATCAGTGGGAAATCAAGGAGAAGTAGCAGCAACTTCACGTTTCTTGCCTGTGTGTGTGTTGAGTTTTTAGTTTTGTGCCACGCCAGAGTGATTTATGCTCACACGTTCCCCTGTGTGTACGTTGACGGCCCGCGTGTATGCTTGCTATTAGTTAATGTACGTGTGTATGCATTCATTTAATCCTGGATGTGCATGTACGTATTGCTGCAAATTGTGCACTCGTCCTCCCTGAATTCATGCGTGTGCAGGGAAGAAGCAAATTCATTATCTTTTACTTGCAGATACATTGGATTATTAAGTCTTCAAATACCGTTTTCCCACACGGAAGCTTCGATTATTCAAAACAGTTCGGGTGGTGGAAGTATTCTGTTGTCACACGTTATGGTCACACACTGGATGAAGTGTGGTGCACTGTTCAAAAACGGCAACTTAACACGAGTCTGAAGCATCCTATAAATCCAAACTGCTGCCGCTGGAAGGTATTGCTTGTGATGTTGAATTCCAAATTTCAGCAAGAAAAATTACCCGTCAGTGCAGCCCTGGTGAGGGTGTGGCAGGTGTCGGGCGGGGAGGACGCCAGCCACGCATCTGTGACACTTACCTTTTCTCCGATGCAGCGGAGACATTTATCTTGGCTGAGGACATGAAGGAATTCTCGACGATTGGAAGTGAAAGTTTCCTCCGCAGCGAGGTGTGTGTGCTGGAAGTTCAGTGAACACCTCCCTGCTTCACGCTGGAATGACACTGAAAACACTGCAAAAAGCACTTGTCGCACGATCAATACATTGTTAAGCCATAGTGCAAAGTTTACAGCATGTGGCTACACAGTGAACGAGGTTGAGTTTATCCGGTCACTCTGCACTTGCGACGAGCTGAAACCAGTCGATCAGGTTCGTGATGGCTCATTCGCCTCGTTGGCAATGCCGCTCCTTTAAAGATTTCCTTAAATCATCCATGAAACTTGTAAATGTTTGTAATAGCTGTCTTCTTGTCTGGTGGTGCGGAACTACCTCCAGTCCAGCGGAAGAAACAAAACACGTTATGTGGGTAGCATTTGTCGCCTGTGGTGCTGGAGATCTCACAGTCCGGCGAGAGAAGAGCGCACTACGGAAGCGGGCCAGATGGGGGCCGGGGAGGAGGCTGCCGTGTCGGCGGTCGTCGCGCACGTCCACTCCCAACCAGAGTCAGAGGGTAACTGGCGCTGGGGCTGGCACATCGCGTCGACCCGCCTGCAGGCACAAGGGAGTCTAAGGTCACACCTGGGTTGTTCACTCTTTATTTTGTGGTCATTCGTCTGGTGAATAGCATTAGCTGTGAAATTTTCATTCTCAATGGCGGTCCTCACTTTAGGAAGACATTTGTTTTCGAAGGTCACTAATGCAAGTAAGTGAATAATAGGGTGTGTGCCGCGGAAAGAGGAACGTGTGGCTTTAATCTTACCTTTTACTCTTAATGAAACCACTTTGCAGTCCAGGTGTGCAAGACCAGGTGTGCACAGACATGCGGTGCTCGCTAATTGAATATGGATTTACGTAATCCTGAAACAGCAAAACTTAGTTTTAATAGACACGTGTTGCTGGATACGCCTTCGGTAATACCAAGCTAAGTCTAAGACTAGAAAATTAAGGTAAGCTTATAATTTTTCACTCCCTGTACAAACACGTCAATATGTGACGTTGTCTCTATGTCAAAATAAATCATTATAATAGTGTAATAATAATAATAATAATACCACCACCACCACCACCACCACCACCACCACCACCACCACCACCACCACCACCACCACCACCACCACCACCACCACCAACAACAACAACAACAACAACAACAACAACAACAACAATAATAATAATAATAATAATAATAATAATAATAATAATAATGATAATAATAATAATGATAATGATAATAATAACTAGTATAATAATAATAATAATAATAATAATAATAATAATAATAATAATAATAGTAATAATAATAACGAATTGGTGATGCTTTCCCATTCCTTGACCTTGGGTAGGAATTCGGCCATGTGTGTGTGTGTGTGTGTGTGTGTGTGTGTGTGTGTGTGTGTGTGTGTGTGTGTGTGTTGAAATGTAGTGGCTTTTTGGACTTCTCTTAATGTTCTTTTTCTGATGCATACGATATGAAATGGACTGAAATGCAAAGGAACAGCGGTTTTTTTTTTTCGTTTTGCTTCGTAGACTTCCTTGGGTGCAGTATCGGTCTTTAGGATTGATGGCGTCCTGAAGGTGATCCCTGTAAAATGGAAGCTCGTCAGCGGCCCCGAAGCAGCAACACGGACCATCTCAGGACAAGGTGATGGCCGTCGTTTGTCTCAGATAGCGGGACTGTGGCTCGACCAGGAAGAGGATCTGTCTTTTGCTGCAACTTTGACGTGCAGGAGGAAAGTTGAGCGTCTTTTATCTTGGGTCGTGGCGTCTATACTGCTTCGTTGTCTTTTTTTCTGGAAGTTTGAGTGGCTACCATAAAATCTGAGTACATGTTTGTTCGTTATATCCACGTGGAAATGTTTATAAGTACATTTCTTTCAGTCTATCAGTGGTTCCTGTAATGTTAAAGAAAAATGTTGATGATTGTAGTGTCAGAAATGTTTTTATTTTTTTCAGCAGCAGAAGGTAATGATTTAGTCTCAGCAAGCAATCAGGAAAGCAGATTTCACGGTTTGGTTAAGCTGGAGTGATGTACACTTGTTTGACGGATTAAGACTGCAGGAAACGGACACTGCGACGCGATAAGGAAATTACTGCGCTTAGCTAGGAAAGACGTATTGACTGCAGGAAATGTAAGATGAAAATTTGAATCTACTGTAACTCCTAGATTTCTCAGACTCGAGCACCTGGCGATGAGTAGACGCTAGTGTACAGTGCTGTTTTGTCATTTTTAGTGTTGTAGTCACTGATCCCAAAAATGCATCCATTGCATCCTCCTTTTAGTAGAGCATTCCCCAAGAGAAATGGGATTCAATATTTTCATACGAGATATTTCATTCAAATATTTTATTGGCTTACGAATACCTACATTTCCATGAATTCATCCATAAGATAGAGAACTTCGTGGATATCTATAGCTATGTTCATTATCATTCTTTGTAATTCTTCGTTATCCTTTGAAGGATTAGCCACACTTTTAATATAATCGGAACATTTGATGTATTTTCTCATTGATATAGTATGAAATACATCAATATGAAAAAAAAAAATAACATTAATTTGGAATGAACTCATTGGATTACCTCTTGTCGAGTTTGTTTTTATTTTTTCCTAAAGCATCTCATCGACCTTTGTACTTTTTGGTCTGGTGTTGAGTGGAACCTTGGGCTCAACGGAGGCGACGCATGGCACCAGAATACCCCACCTCCCCCGCCCCACACCATCACCGGTGACCGACAAACCCTCCTCGTCACCTTCAGACCCGCTCTATCGCCATCCTTGTCACTGTCTTCCACTCCTTCCCTGTAATCTTAAATTTCAATTTCGCCTTGGGATAGTCGAGTCGATCCCGCATCCCTGTCACTTTTCTTCATCCTGCGAACGTTGAGGAGAACGAATCGTGGCTGTTTTCTTTAATTTTTCTTGAACAAGGATAAAAACTCAAAACGCAATGAGAATATCAGTGGCGTTTGGTAATATTTTATACTCCATCCTCTTTACCCCTGGAGTAAAATGAAAGAATTTTTCTTCAGCTTTGGCATGAACTACTGCAATCTATACCATCACCTTTATCGCATGGGCAAAAAGCTTTCGCTATGAGTGTGAAAGAGGAGTCACTGTTTCACCTGCAGATACACGATAATTAATTTGACTCACCATCTCAGCAACGCTGATCATAGTAGGGCACCAGTCGTCCTTGTCGTCACACACTCACCAATGGCTGCCGTCCATGGTGATCAGGAATTGTGATGAATGACTACAGTTTTCTAAAGAATTTTCCCCTCCCATTTCCTCCCTTCTCTTCCTCTTCTCTCCTCTCCTTTCTCTCTCTCCTCTCCTCTCCTCTCATCTCATCTCATCTCATCTCATCTCATCTCTCCTCTCCTCTCCTCTCCTCTCCTCTCCTCTCCTCTCCTCTCCTCTCCTCTCCTCTCCTCTCCTCTCCTCTCCTCTCCTCTCCTTTCCTTTCCTTTCCTTTCCTTTCCTTTCCTCTCCTCTCCTCTCCTCTCCTCTCTCTCCTCTCCTCTTCCTTTTTCCTTGCTCCATCTTCATCATTCTCCTTTCTCCTCCCAAACACTTCCCTTTCCTCTCAGTGGCCTTGAACACGCGTTGTACACACATACATACATACACACACATGCTGAGTTCGAACTAGGCCGCTAAATGGGAAAGGAATAGAGAAGAGGGAGTAAAAATTGCAAATTGAGGAGGGGGAAGGGAAGGGCTGAGAAAATCGTTGCAAGATACGCAAAGGAATTTCTCAATGAAAGATAAGGGAAAGTAGGAGACGCAAAACTGAAGGGAAGGAGAAAAGGAGAGGAATTAAAGCGGTTATATAGCGTGGGAGAGATGGATGATGTATTATTGCTTGGCTGGAAAACGCGACATAGAGGGATAGATAGATAGATAGATAGATAGATAGATGGATAGATAGATAGATAAATAGATAGATAGATAGATAGGTATGTAGGTTCATAGAAAGATAGACTGATAGATAGATATATAGCTAGATTGATGGATAGAGGAATGGATAGATAGAAAGATAGATAGATAGATAAAGATATAGTTATATTGATAAATAGATAGATGAATAGAAAGGTAGATGAATTAGTAGATGGATAAATAGATAGATGGATCGATAAGTAGATAGATAGATAAATAGATAGATAGATAGAGCGATTGATTAATTGATAGATAGTTAAATAGTTATTGAAAAACACACACACACACACACACACACACACACACACACACACACACACACACACACACACACACACACACACACACACACACACACACACACACACACACACACACACACACACACACACACACACACACATATATATATATATATATATATATATATATATATATATATATATATATATATATATATATATATATATATATATATATATATATATATATATATATATATATATATATATATATATATATATATATATATATATATATATAGAGATAGAGAGAGAGAGAGAGAGAGAGAGAGAGAGAGAGAGAGAGAGAGAGAGAGAGAGAGAGAGATAATATAGCCATAAAAAAAAGAGTTCTGGTGCTCATCGTGTGATGGAAAGCGGCTGTGTAATGGCGGCGGTGACGGGCATGAGTGATGGGCGCTGTGGGGCGGCCAGTGATGGGGACATGATGGCAGGGCGCCCGGCAGAAAGAAGGTGTCGTAGTGCTTCTTTTGTGCCCTTTTGATATTGGTCTCTCTCTCTCTCTCTCTCTCTCTCTCTCTCTCTCTCTCTCTCTCTCTTGTTTAGTTACTTTATTGATTGTTTATTGATGTACTTAGATGTTTTTATGGTGAATGATTGATTAGTTTCTCCTTTAACTGAGAGAGAGAGAGAGAGAGAGAGAGAGAGAGAGAGAGAGAGAGAGAGAGAGAGAGAGAGACAGAGAGACAGACAGACAGACAGACAGATATAATCATATACGGAGACAGAGAAGGTCTTTTTGCTGTGACAATGAGGTTTTTAACCATTTGAAACTGAAGAGTCTCGATTTTTTCTTTTTTTTCATATATTTTCCTCATTTTTTTGTAGTGTGCCATGTGTTTTTGATAATTTCCCTAAAGTAGTTGATTCATATTAAAGTAAAGTGACTGACTGCAGTGGGCCAGCGTACGAATCGCATCGTTCTCTAGCCCAACAAGAATGAATCGGCGTGGAGTGTGTAACATCAGCCAGGGCCGTGTACTGGTTTGGTCTGCCTACCCTAACTTTTTGATGTGGAGTTTACGGTGCCTCGCGGGGGTTGTCGGTGGAAAATGTGATAGGGCTGAGTGACCAAACAAAGCTGCCGTGTTGCCCACTGGTAGAATTGTGTTTATAGGTTTAGTCTACGGTTCCTCCTTGACGTGTTTCACTATGTCGTGTACATGAAAGGCTTGGTTATTTTATGTACAGCCTTGTCATAACACTGGCTTGTCTTGGGAGTGTCTTGGGGATGTTTAGGGATAGTTTTATTAAGGTAGCTAATTTTAACTGTCTTTCTCTAAGTTTTGGGCATGAAACAGTCTACATTCTCTCTCTCTCTCTCTCTCTCTCTCTCTCTCTCTCTCTCTCTCTCTCTCTCTCTCTCTCTCTCTCTCTCTCTCTCTCTCTCTCTGCGTTATGATTAATTGCACATGTACTAAAACAGTTACTTCCCCTTTACGAGTGAACATTCAACAAAATATTGTTGCAACCTTAAATTCAGTGAACATCATGCGAATAAAACACGAGCACGTGACACATACATGGAAATTTCCACTTTTTCTCGTAAAACTGTATGAAATATGTTTTTTCTTTTTATTTCGGTTTCGTCTCGACCTTGATTGTATTTCGATTTGCATTGCGGTATGAGATGACCGTCATGTGCGTGATATTCGAAGGCCCTTAAAATTAATGGAAATAGTGTAGTCAACCGTAACGTACTCTGGTTTTGCTTCCGTCTCCTTCATAGACATTACTACCCATTCATACCTACTGAGCATTGACGCTTTCTGTCCTTCCTCATTATTAATGGAAGTGATTTATAACAGAAGATTATGTGTCATTTATTCTTATTATTCCACATAATAAACATCTCATTAATCTTTGTGATCGTACCCTTCACTAATGCTTCTTAGGATACCGTTATGGACAAAGACAGAACAACACACACACACACACACACACACACACACACACACACACACACACACACACACACACACACCATCGTACTTAGTGAAACACGCATCGAGACAACCAAGCGTTAATATTTTATTTTTTAGCCTAAAAATATTTGTAGGTAATCTATGAAATGCACATTTGTTGCGAAAATAGTGGCGCATTGTTCATGATACCTGGGAATTTTAAATTTCATGGAAAATATAAATTTGTTGATCTTTACATCTGATTTTTGCATCTGTTGTAAAATAAAATTTTATAAAAAAAATTGTGAAGTGAAAAGGACTTACTAAAAAATATACTTCAAAAGTTCCGGTCACTGCAAATACTGATGCAGGTTTGTTAGTGTTAAGTATCGCTCTAAATACTACAAATTAGCTTAATGTAAAAGTAAAAGAACATATATATATATATATATATATATATATATATATATATATATATATATATATATATATATATATATATATATATATATATATATATATATATATTTGCTGATATTAGTATTCTGGAAACATTAAAATGAAGTAACACTGATTTATTGTGAGTTTACCCACGTCGCTAACTCTCACTTACTTCATATGTCGAAATGTTATGACCGACATGTGTCCCGTGGTACTCGTGGTACTGAGTGGGTACTCTGGGAGGCTGCGGTGGGGTCACTGCTGGCTGCGTGCATTGTTCGAGTGGCTCTTCTCGATGTGACTTCCTGTTCAGTGATGAGAGGCAGCTGAGTGGCTCGGCTTGGTGCCTCTGCATGGTGGAGAGGCAGCGCTTTTTGTTGCTGGGAGTTGAATGGAAGTTGTGCTGCGCAGTTCGTCGGCACGAGCTTGCTATATATTCACATTCCGTAATCATAAGTGTCGATGTAAGTAGAACTAGTTACGCAAGTGTTGAAATTGACTTTGAAAACATGATCATATTATTTTGTAATTCAATTAAATACTTATCGTCTTAACTAACAACAACAGTAAAGTAATAAAAAAATTAGAGAGCCACTGTCATCATCTCATATATAGTTAGGTATCTCTTTGAAATGCCATCCATATTAGGAAAGCATATACCGGTGTGTCGAAATGGTTGGTGTGCAGGTTACCTGTTCCACGCAACAGACACTGACGCGTGATACATACTTCACAAATAGCGCATGTAGTAAAGCGTGTCTGAGGGACGTGAATAACCCAATACCTTCACTGTTTATTGAACACTCGCAGATGAAATGTATATTGGTATCTATTTGGAGGTAAACCCCTGATGTGTACAATAGTTTAGGTCTTGGTTATTCTACTCTTGTTTTGACTTTTGGCGATTAAAATATAATTAATCGCTCGCTGATGATTATTTGGATACTTATTTGTTCTCTTAGTTACTGTAAATACGATTATTCACACGTTTTGATACAAGAAAAACATTCTCTTAACAGCCGTGCTTATGCTGTGAAAATAAAGATACGTGGATGCGTTGGATTTATTCATCATTTCAAGATTTAACTTTTCTTTTACGAGTTTGTACCATTTCGAGAGAAATTTCCTCCTCACCTCGACCTCCCCCTAACACACACTGAAAGGAGTGGCTTTATTCCATTTAGAGTGGCTGGGATGTGAACGTATACCTGATGCTTTCAATGTCACCCCGACCTTTTGGCCTTCACGTCTTTCGCAACACGTCCCTTACTCCTCCCGCAGCCCTTCATTATCTTCATTGCCGCTCGCTGGACCAAGGGGGGCCTGGCACATCCACTGCTATTGTTGGGCTGAGGCGGCAAGACTCAGGGGCGTGAAATGAGCAGATTGAGGCGTCATGTTGTTCCTGATTGTCGTATTCATCATATCCCTCACCTGCGTGTAATGGAAATAACGTGACTGTCTCCACCCGCGTGATTACGAGATTATTCTGGCG
Source organism: Portunus trituberculatus (assembly GCF_017591435.1). Taxonomy (NCBI): domain Eukaryota; kingdom Metazoa; phylum Arthropoda; class Malacostraca; order Decapoda; family Portunidae; genus Portunus; species Portunus trituberculatus. The sequence continues at coordinate 6,504,006 of NC_059294.1, read as the reverse complement.
TTCACTGTAAGTCTAATTGTTCGGCTTATCTTATCTTAAAAGCTGTGAAAATGCGTCCTAGAGTTTTGTCAGTCTCCCTCGTCGGTGTTATTACGCATTGTTTCGCTGTCCAGTGACCGTAAGATGGCGCTCGTAACAAGGGATGAAAAGGAATGAATTTTTTATCGTAATTTAAGTTGACAATTTTCATGAATATTTAATGCATGACATTTCGCCACCCAAAGTTTACGTCCGGCCATGCAGTTATAGTCATTATTATTATGTGTCAACTTTGCGTGAATAATTTCATAAAATAATACAGTTCGTGACACGGGACTCACTGTATATTGACATTATGTAGGATGAAATATAGCGTTTTATATATTCATCGCGTGATATGTTTGTTTCCTGAGTGTCACACGTCCTTCAGTGGCTGACACTTTGCCGGCAGTATAATAATTCATTTTCCAGTCATTTCATATTGAGCTTTTAATTTTGTAGCCAATGAGAAAAAAAATGTGTTGCTTAGATTGAACGTAAGACAGTGAACAGATTTGCAGATGTTTCCTAATTTTACTTAACATACAAGGCCACTGGTCATACTGATGTCTAAAGGGACGATGACGATGAATGCTGGGATATATTAACCCCTTCAGTACTGAGACGCATTTTTACCTCGAATTCTCTGTACGATAAGACAATTTTCTTTCGCATTAGGAAGGGTTTATAGAGGTTAGAAAATTAAACGGCCGCAGTCTTCACTATTTTAATCCGCCACACGAGTTTCTGAAGCTGTATAAAATCATCAAATAGTCACCAGAAAGAATATGAAAACGCGTCACGATACTCAAGGGGTTAAGTCGTTCTGCTCATCCCGACTATTACTCCTGGCTTAGAAATAATTGGGTACTAAAGCGTTCCCTGTCTTATTGCCGTCATTATCATTAAATTTTTTTTTTTTGTGAACACTGATGGTGACTACTGACTACTGGAAATTGTGACTCCTTACCTCGCGTGGTGGTGTGGACTCGAGTTAATTGAGATAATAAAGCACCTGTTGTCCCGCCCGCTTCGTGCTGAATGTCGCTTGGTGCTCGCAGGGACTCACTGATTGTCCTTTACTCAGTACTTTTAAACTGTGATCGTCGTTTCCTCAGTACTTTTAAACTGTGATTATCCTTTACTCAGTACTTTTGAGCGCTTTCTTCTCCCATATGTACTATTTTGAAAGGCCGCAGAGATGATTAGTTGAATTCTGAAGGGCATTTCTTTTTTAGTGATACATAATTGTTAAGGCATCACTGTTATCTTACTGAAACATGTGGAAATCAGTTACAGCCAGATAAGCTGACGAATCGTTTGAACCCTTCAATACTGAGACATATTTTTACATTATTTTTGTGTATGATTAGGAAGGGTCTATGGAGCTCAAAAGATTAATGGCCGGAGTTTTTAGTATTTTAACTCCCCACATAAGTGTCTGAAGCTGTATAAAATCACGTAATAGTAACCAGAATGAACTATGAA
>NC_059294.1:6475000-6497500 GCF_017591435.1 Portunus trituberculatus | reverse complement strand
GCGATGAATTGTTTATAGCTTTCCCTTGAGGCGTGAAGGATGGGGAGTGGGGATTCTCAAGGACACTAAACAGCTGTCACGACCGGAATTCTCCAAAATGGCTGTTGATAGTTTGTGTTTCAATAATGATCTCAGGAATTCGGGTTAATTGGCTTTGTTTCCTTGGCATTGTTATTCACTCATACGTATTTGTTTGTTGATTGTTTAAGAGAGAAAAGTTATGGTGATTTGTCGTTTATCGAATTTGTTAGGAATGTGTGTGTGTGTGTGTGTGTGTGTGTGTGTGTGTGTGTGTGTGTGTGTGTGTGTGTGTGTGTGTGTGTGTGGTCAGAGTTGCTAGTAGTCTACATATAAACAGGATTCGCTTCTAAGAGTTTTTCGATATTGAGTCTTAAAGATTTGGAAGCATAATTTCATTGGTTTATTCAGCGTTTGTTTTGCGGTTGGTATATTTATTTGTACGAGTGTTCCGTGTGCTCAGTTATAGTGAATGGTGGATATTTTACGCGGAATTGTTTGTTTATCGAATACTTTCTCCTCACTGTTCCGTCTTCACGTTTATGCAACTTGTATGAAATGCTTATTGTATTCTACTTTATTTTACTGTTTTTGTCTGTTATCATATAGTGACTTCAGGAATGGGGAAAAATACTACCTAGCACTTCTTCCGCGTGGTGTGTTGGGACGTGCCTGGACATACTGGGACGTGAGGCTTCCGTCCAGACCACGGTAAATAAATGATGAATTGAAGAGAAAGTGTGGGCGACCATCCGTGTGGGGCTGATCCTTCTCACCCGTGGCCCTTTCTAAAAGCAATAACCCCGAGCGGAGACGACCCCGAGACGACCGCTAAGATCCCCCGTTGCGGTGGGTCGATCAGTCGTGTAGCCAGGTAATGGGACGGGGCGGAAGACGATCTTGCAGCCACCGCCGCCACACTGGGCCGCATCAGGTGAGCAGACTCCTCGCCACGCTCGCTAACCTACCAAGCCGACATAAACATGGTAGACATTTTTCCCTAATTTTTTTGTGTGGAGACTAGCCAAGGTTACAAAAAAGGTGGGAAAAAAGTGTTGGCCATGTTCGTAAGTGCTTTTAGATTTGCTACCATCACCCTTGTCATGTTCCCTGATCACTTGCACTGCCCACGGACCGACCATTTCCCTGCCTCACTCCCCTGCCTTGTACCAATAGACGCTGCCCTGTAGGTCTCTGTCCGGTTCAGTAGTGTTCCTTTTCCTTCCCTCAGGCGTCCCTTTGCTACCCTGCTCCCGATCCCGGTCACAAATTTGATGTCCTCTAAGATAAATAACTCACAGCGCCCCGTCACCACTCTCCCTTCGGGGTTAGTATAATCTCCGAGTAGCATTTGACCTTATACTAAGCCGTCTGTCTCACGTACACGCCACGCGGTCCTCCCTTCTCTATACATTTCTCCCTTTTCTTCTCCCCTCGCTCTTCATTGGCCTTTGATGGTCTCGCCTCTTTACTACGTAGAATGAGTGCCTTTCCTCTACAATAGTACGATCTTTGTCTTTTTCATCTCACGTCCTTAAAGCCACGCTCTCTCTCTCTCTCTCTCTCTCTCTCTCTCTCTCTCTCTCTCTCTCTCTCTCTCTCTCTCTCTCTCTCTCTCTCTCTCTCTCTCTCTCTCTCTCTCTCTCTCTCTCTCTCTCTCTCTCTCTCTCTCTCTCTCTCTCTCTCCTCTCTTCTCTTTCCTTTCCTTTCCTTTCTTTCCTTCCTTCCTTCCCTTCCCTTCCCTTCCCTTCCCTTCCCTTCCCTTCCCTTCCCTTCATATGCTAGCACCGTCCCCACCTTCCACATCCTCTTCTCCTTGCGCTCTCCACCAGTTCGTCTCCGTCCTGGGGTTCATTAAGCATCATTGGGGACGAAACAGAAACTATACACGGACTTGTAATCGAAGCGCCAATTGTTTCCCAGGTCAAGCTGTGAACATTGAGGCAACTAATTATGATGCTGCTTCCTGCTGGTCCGGCGTGAATAGAGCTTACAGAAATTAGGATTCATTGTATTCTAAGGCCCACCTCAGTCTCTCTCGCTCTCTCTATGTCTCTGTACTCTCTTGTCTGTTTCTGTGTTTGTATTTGTGTCTATGTCTCTTCAGTTCAGCTTATCCTTTCCTTGTTCCTCATCATCCTCGTTCTGCTTTTCTCGTTTTCCTTCCTCCTCCACCTCCTCGTTCACCTACTCGACCCCCACCCCTATCCTCTGTCCTCGTTACCGCCCCCGCCACCGTCCGAGCCACTACTCCATTCCCCTTCTCCTCTCCCAGGTATCTCCAAACAGCCTAAAGTCGATGCTTGGTTGGAGAGGAGACTCCTGTTCTCCTCCCTTGTTTGGTTGTCCGTGTGTGTGTGTGTGTGTGTGTGTGTGTGTGTGTGTGTGTGTGTGTGTGTGTGTGTGTGTGTGTATTTGTAGGCGTCTGTGTGTGAACAGTGTTTTGTTGTGTTTTTTCTTTTTATTCTTCGTTGAGTTTATGATGTATTGTTGTATTTATCATGATCGAGGAGGAGGAGGAGGAGGAGGAGGAGGAGGAGGAGAGCGTCGACAGTGGTTTGGTGGTATATGTTAAAATATTGGAGGAGGCAGAGGCAGAGGCGTACATCTATAGAAGAATGGCTTTTCTCTCTCTCTCTCTCTCTCTCTCTCTCTCTCTCTCTCTCTCTCTCTCTCTCTCTCTCTCTCTCTCTCTCTCTCTCTCTCTCTCTCTCTCTCTCTCTCTCTCTCCCACCACACACACACACACACACACACACACACACACACACACACACACACACACACACACACACACACACACACACACACACACACACACACACACACACACACACACACACACACACACACGAGTCTCATTAGGTACACATTTATTTTCATTACAGATCTTTACATTTTCCTGTGTTTATCTGTCTGTCTGGTTCTCAGTTTGCTTGTTTATCTTTAGCTGGCTGGCTGGCTCTCTGGCTCTCTCGCTCTCTCTCTGGCTCTCTCTGGCTCTCTCTGGCTCTCTCGCTCTCTCGCTTTCTCTCTGGCTCTCTCTCTGGCTCTCTCTCTCTCTCTCTCTCTCTCTCTCTCTCTCTCTCTCTCTCTCTCTCTCTCTCTCTCTCTCTCTCTCTCTCTCTCTCTCTCTCTCTCTCTCTCTCTCTCTCTTGCGAAGTATTTTTTTCCGTATGCGTAAAAATGCATTTAAAGTTCTGCATTCGGGTGGAGTGTCCGGCTCAGGTGTGCATGACCTTGGCTGGCTGTGATGGGCGCGGCGCGGCCATGCAAGCTTGCGTGGTTTGGCCATGCCTGGAGGGACAGGGCGAGGGGGTGGGAGGGGCTCAGGGTCACGTGTGCAGTGTTGGTCTTTTCTCTGTGTGTGAAGTGTAATCTCGGGCTGGTGGTGGTGGTGGTGGTCATGAATTGTGACGCATTTCTCTGGTCGTTGAAAAGGCTTCTTGGGGGGGGGGGGCGAACTGAAAGGAATAGATTTTTCTTTTTATTCAACATGTCTCTTTTCAACTTCAAACGTTTACTCTGGTTTCCTACGGCTTGTGTTTACCTGCGAGTGGGATTTGTGTGTCAAGTTCCCTTGGTGACACGAAACCAGTTTGTTGGTTAAGACTTTTCTTGAGTCAGGCCTCCGAGGGTCCTTCACTCCCACTCACTTACCGGGGTCTTACCCCACGCCACTACTGGAAGTCTTTCACTCTTGCTCGCACGATATCGACGTAAGGAATTAAGAGGCCGTACAGGGAGCAGGCGGTGACGGGCTGCCATACTCTCCTCCAAATTGATATTGGCGCCTCAGCGGTTATTGTTATGTATAAAACCGTAAGATTGAGCTGGTTTATGTAGGTCAAGATGAGAGACGCGGAGTGTGTGGAGAGAAGGTTGCTGGAGATGGAGGTAACGGGTATGAGAAGAAGCTTACCTAAGTGAAGGTGTGTGGAGGTAGTAAAGGAAAACATGTCTATAATGGCGTATAGGAGGAGGTGCTCCATAAGACTAAGTGCATTGAGAAGCGTTGAGAAGGTTGTTCCGTTGTGGAGACTCCTAAGGGAAACAATTGTAAGAAATGTAAATGAAATGACAAACTGGTTACCTCGTTTTATTTGAGAAGCTTATTTTATTTAGTAAGGAATGTAATGACTGTAAGAAATGTATATGAAGTGACAAACTGCTTATATCTTTTTTTTGAGACGCTTATTTTAATTTATTTTTTTTTAATCAATGAGTATGATGACTTTCTCTACTCATATACTTTCTTTCAAGGACTCTGATGAGACGTAGCGTAGTGTGCACAGTTCTTGGAAACCTTGTTGTTGAATTTAATTGGATAACAAATATGCTCGTAACCTTAGTGGAAATGTGTCTTCATTGTTCTTATTTGGCTCACTGGAAAGTCATCGTGACGGGCTGGCAGCCGTGTATTACCTTGACGCCAATATACCTTACCTTGAGTGTGTGTGTGTGTGGGTGGGTGTGGGTGTGTATGTGAATTGGTGTGTGTAGATAATGAGAATTAAGCTCGCAAAGGAGAAGAGGCATGGTTGCAGTGTTCAAGGAATCATTAGTGTGTGATGTCTTCCATTAACGCTCCTATCTTTGTACCGATATAAGAGACATATTTCTAAGCTAGAGACTGGTAGATATATAAATTGAAATATCGATACACAAATAGATAGATTGATGAATAAACATTTTATGGGCCTATAAATGCTGTACAATATAAGCTTCACTTGTTTTTATAAATCATTATGGAGTTACATTAGAGAAGAAAGCGTTCATTAGGCATTATGTTTTCAAAGAACGTCCTTCTTACTATGCTACTCTTGGTGTGCTGCCAGAAAGAGACGGATGTGTGTTAGCACTTCCTAGGAGACTGATCCCACTATTACACTGAGTCGAAAAAAAAAAAAAAACTTAGTAAGGAAGATTAAAAACTCACACAGTTGGTACACTCGCTGCAATCACTCTCATCCTCACCACTCAGCCGCCGCGCCACCCCCACATCCACCAGGGCCATTAGCGTCACCTGAGAATGATGTATATGTGTTTCCTTAATACTTTACTAGATGAACACCAATACTAGTTTGCGTAAGTGTCTCCCGTTGTGTTGTATTCCCAAACTCCTCACGTCTTCCATCGTGTCCTCACCCCGGCGGTTTCTGGCTCGTAATCCCTTTAGGATTGGGACACATTTTTACCTTGAGATTGATGCATGATTAGACCACTTTATTGACATTAGGAAGGGTCTATGGAGGTCAGAAGATTAATGGCCACAGTCTTCACTATTTTATCCCCTTCAGTACTGGAACACATTTTTACCTTGAGATCGGTGCATGATTAGACCATTTTATTGACATTAGGAAGGGTCTATGGGGTTCAGATGATTAATGACCACAGTTCTCACTATTTTAATCCCGCACACGAGTCTGAAGCTGTGTATAATCACCAAATAGTAAGCATAATGAATATGAATACGCGTCATGGTACTCAAGAGGGATAAAGTATAAACATTGATCCGTACTGTCTTTATCTTGTGTTACTGCAGTGCTAGTCTTGCCTGCTCTGAACTATTATTTTTTTGTTAAGCCTCAGCATATAGGAAAGTAACGGAAGCTGCGATGATTACCCTACTACGAGGACAACACGTAACATTCCCCGTATTACTTCATTACCGTCGCTTACGTCCTCTCTTACTATTCTCATACTTGTTCGTCTCTTCTGATGCTGCAGGCCTTTCTCTTCATGTTAACTGGTGGTTGGCTTTAGTGTAAGCTGCCTTCATAGCACTGGAGGTCTTAAAAAAACTACTTTATATTTCACCTTGTTTGGGTCAAGTTCTGGACACACACACACACACACACACACACACACACACACACACACACACACACACACACACACACACACACACACACACACACACACACACACACACACACACACACACACACACACACACACACACACACACACACACACACGTAGCTTTATTTCGTTCATTCTTTGCTTGATCCCCTTTCACAACGGGATTTCTTTTTTTGCTGCCTTTTTTTTTCACCAATCGAGTGCAATTGGCTTCAGCGGAATGTTGAAAAATGTTGAAAAGGGAGATATATGTATGCGTACCCTCAAATATTATTGAATTAAATGTGTGAAAGAGAGAGAGAGAGAGAGAGAGAGAGAGAGAGAGAGAGAGAGAGAGAGAGAGAGATCCATAAACTACATCCATTTTTTCCCTTTCAACACACTTAGGAATGTCCCCAGCAATATTCTGGGAGGAAAATCCACTACACGCACGAGCCTCGCCCTCGTACACACGTGGAGACGAATAAACAGAAATGAAGGGTATCCCCAGGCCTGATGAAACGCACGGGGCAGAGAGAGAGAGAGAGAGAGAGAGAGAGAGAGAGAGAGAGAGAGAGAGAGAGAGAGAGAGAGTGTACTCGTGTAGCTGTGTGTGAAGTAGAGGACACAGGCGCTCACTGTGATAGGAACAGGAAGGTGAATTAAGGGACCATGTGGCGTGTTTGCCGAGTGTGAAGAGAGGCATCAAGGGACGGGAACTCCAATTTGCTCAGGGCGTAACTAGCCTTCTGTCGCTGATTTACCCGCCTCTTTTCTGGGAGCTCGGCCGTGGTAATAGAGTTTGACGGCTCTCGGCTCCGCTATCATTAAGTTACTGGTACTTACCCTTGTCTGTTTGTTTGGTGGATTTTTTTTTTTCCCCTTTCGTTTTTTTTTTCTCTCCTTCATCGGTTCTGTGTTTTTATATTTTACTGAAGGTGTGAATGGTTACGTTGTCATGTCAGCACGGATGTAGAGAACAGATACGTGGGTAATATTTTTTTTTATATATACATTTTTTTAGGCACGTGTTCAGGTGCTTGCACACACACACACACACACACACACACACACACACACACACACACACACACACACACACACACACACACACACACACACACACACACACACACACACACACACACACACACACACACACACGTTTCCAATCTGATGTTCATGTTAATTGATTTCGTTTATATTTTGGGTTTTTATTCCTGATGTCCTTGTGTTCCGTGACGGTCTTGTATTTTGTTCAGCTTTTTCTTTCTTTGTCGTCTGCTCTAGGATACACTCTTTCCACCTTTTATCTTATTCTTTCCTTCTTTTTACATGTATTAATTTTGTTTTCATGTATTCACCCACTGGCTTGACTTTACATAACGTTATTTAATTATTTATAAGCTGATTTTCAGGTTCTCTTTAACATTAATGTGGCATGACATTTGGTGGTGCTTCACTTCCCCCACCCACAACTTTTACCGGCCTCACCTGACACACCAGCGAACCTTCTTTTTACACTCGGCATTTCTACGTGTTGTATGTATTCCGCGGAGAGCAGCAGCCGTGCATGTTGTGCCTCCCCGTGAATTTATATGCACCTGGAGCGTCTTTTCCTCCCACGTGTGACCTCACCTGCCGGCAATACTTTCTAGGCCCAAGCTTTTGTACGGCCACACGCTTAACTTTTCTTTGCCATTTGAGGAGATGAATTAATGTGTTTCTTTAGTGCTTTGAGGTACATTAGGTAGTTTTTTTTTATGGATATTTTAGATAGATTTGGTATATTAGGTATGAGGCAGTTTAGGTGTGACAGGAGGTACATTGTTATTTAAGCATTTTTCTGGTATTAAATGGATTATATTTCAGGTATACTAAGATTTACACATAAAACGGTTTCTGGTACATCAGGTATCACAGTAGATAATAAAATAAGGCATTGCTTGTATGTATCAGCTAATATTGTTTGAAGGTGCGGGTACGTTATAGATATATTCGGCATTGTTTATCTCTGACGTGTGTAAGGTATTATATTAGGCGTTACAGGTTAACAGCTCTGCGTGACCCATATGTACAAGGAACCGTCTTGAATGTACGTAAGGCCGCAACTGGTAGAGTAAACGCGAGATGGGGGAAGAGAGTTTTTTTCTTCTTCATCAGAGTAATGAGGGAGGCACAGGGCGTCGTAAAAAGCTCATTTCCCCGCGCCTACAGGTCTTCTCCCGGCCAGTGAAGGAACCATTCCATTCTTTCACGTCTGCTGCAGGAAATTTTTCTGCCGCCTTTCTTTAGGTTCGCCGAAAATGTTCCTTGTTTATTATACATATGTGCACCGCGAGAGAGAGAGAGAGAGAGAGAGAGAGAGAGAGAGAGAGAGAGAGAGAGAGAGAGAGAGTTTCTTTGATTACATAGTTACTGGAAAAAAAAAAAGATAATAGGATAGTAACTTCATATAGAATTGCACGATATACTTTTCATTCATTTATTCAACTACATCAACAAAAAATTAAAGTTTAATTAGCAAAATGTCTTTTTAAAGAGTAGATTATTATTTTTTTTCTAGTTAATTCACAGGTGCTTAATTATATGCGTCTGTACAAAGCCACAAAGCGGCCTTTAATTTGTAGATTCACAAGTGTAATCGCACAAGCTAAAAAAAAAAACAAACTAATTCTGTGTTTGAAAAGGCCTGAATTGGAGAAAAATGAAAAGGCAGATGTGATGACCGGGTGTGGGAAGGAGGCGGCAAATGAGGGATGAGTGAGGGATAGGGAAGGTTTGCCGGTGAGTTGAAAAGGGCTTTTCATGATGAAGAAGGAAGCAGTGGGTAGTTTGGGACGCAGCGGAGTATCGTTGTGAGGGCAGCGGGGGATGTGAGTTGCTCGCTGTACCGTCGCTTCTTCCCGGTGTGATGGAAAAAAGTTTAGCTAGACGGAAAATCGCCTATCTTCCTACTTCCGGGTTGACAGAAGAGCCAAATGCTATGGCTGTTATGCTATATTAATTTATAACAAGCTGTTCTCAGTAATGTATGTTCTGTAAGTATGCGTGTACTTATCTATGTGCATTGCCCAGCGTTTACTTTGCCTTTTCTCCAACACACAGGCTGCATCAGTGTAATGGTGTGGTGTGGAGTGTGTGTAGACCACTAAGACACTGGAAAGCTGCTCAAGATCTCCACTTCCTTCCCCCAAGAGAACGTCGCCGCACAGCTGGTGGCGGCGCTGGTCAGCCAAGAAATTACGGAAGGAAACTCTCGGAAACTCTGTGCCGGCAACAGGTGAGAAGACTTTAATTGGTAGTTGGCTTGTCGCGCCGCAATCTAGCCAGCACAAGGCGGCGGGCGGTAGTTTATTGTTTTGCAGGCTTTGCTAAAACATTTAATAGCCATTTTCGTTAGATAAAATTGCGTATATTTTTGCCTGAGTTGTTATCGCACAGTAATAGACGCCTCGTGAAAAAATATGGACGCACTCACGCTTACACACACACACACACACACACACACACACACACACACACACACACACACACACACACACACACACACACACACACACACACACACACACACACACACACACACACACACACACACCTTTCTTTCCCTTTTTAAGTGTTTGTTATAAAATTTCCATTCTATAAAGATTAATAGAGAGGAAAAAAGAAGGAAGTTTAGTCGGTATTCATAACAAGAACCCTGTGATAAGGTGAAGTAGGTAAAAGGAACTATTTTTTTTTCAGAAGTATTCACGGTAAAAGTCTAGCGATAAGGTAGATAAAAGAAGATAAGTTTTCATACTCACTATAAAGTTAATAGGATAAAGCACACGGAGGAATGAATACGTGTTTTGCAAGTATCCACTCAAAGGGTAACGATAAGATAAACAAGGAAAAGACTGAACACAGAAAACTTTGGATTAGATGAAGAGACTCGTGGCAACAAAACCCGGGGAAAACTTGCGCTCCCATGGCTGCTTTCCTGGGAGCGAACAAGCAGCCGCCAGGATATAGTGGCCTTCTCCTCACCCCACGCGGCTCTGTGCTAGACGTATCGCCTAGACAGCAAATTTATTGGATGTGACTAATATATTTTCACTAAGTTATTACCGTAGACTAAAGGTTCGCTTGCGAGATCAGTGAAAAACTTGACGAAATTATACTGTTTGATTTTTTTAGGTCCTTAACCTTTTAGTACCATGGTACGTTTTCATATTTATTCTGTTAAATATATTTTATACAGTTTTAGAAACTAATGTGGGGGGATTGAAAAAGTGAAGACTGACTTGATCTTCCGACTTCCATAAACCCTTCGTAATGTAAATAAAGTCGCCTAATCATACCGAAAACACTTGGTAAAAATGTGGCCCAATACTAAAGGTATTAACAAATTTTCAGACATTCTTTTTTTTTGCTGGAGTAACTTTGAAAAAAAAACATTTATTCTATTCCTCCTTTTTTGCTTTTCCATTAATTATGTAACCACACAAATCTGTTTAAAATTTCTATATACACACCCGATTCTGCACTACCATTAGTTGTTTAACCTAGATGAAAACAACCTCTTATTTTTCATATCCTTTACCAATATTTTCCATGGCTCTAACTAACAGGACGACCATAGAATCGAAAGGGTTAATCTTATCTCACCGCCCTCAACTCCATGTGGATCACAGAGTTGGGTTTCACAGAGGCAGTTGAGGCGAGACCCTGGACACGCTTAGTTTTGGTTCCAAGCGTTGGGGAGTGCGTGGAAGGAATGGTTTAGCGTTAGGAGAAATGTTGGCATCGAATTTCTGGGCGTGGGAGGGCCAGTGTGGGCGTCGAGGTGAAGTAAAAGGCTCTTGCTGTAACTGTCATTCTTCTTAAGTGGGAATAAATGTAATTGCAACTCTGGATAGTAATGTTTGGTTTCGATTATATATATTTTATTATTTTTCTAAGGAATTTATTTAGTGCATTATTTTTTTCTTGTGTATGTGTGTGTGTGTGTGTGTGTGTGTGTGTGTGTGTGTGTGTGTGTGTGTGTGTGTGTGTGTGTGTGTGTGTGTTGATGCTTTTATTTGTGGATGTACAGTACGTGTTGAGTTACTTTGGTGAAGATCAGCTGTTCCATGGGTGACTTGTGCTCGTGTAGGTGTTGTGATCTGTGCCTTTATCAATTTCTTTCGTCCATATTTCGTATATTATCTGCTAGCGAGTACAGTACTTATATGGTAAGATTTGTACTGTGAAGGTGGCTTGGGTGCGAGAGAGAGAGAGAGAGAGAGAGAGAGAGAGAGAGAGAGAGAGAGAGAGAGAGAGCCTGTAAACTTGCTTGCTTGAAGTAGGTTCAGTAGAGCATGGTCAGGAACAGACCACAGACCACCACCACCACCACCACCACCACCACCACCACCACCACCACCACCACCACCACCACCACCACCACCAGCAACAGCAGCAGCAGCAGGTCCCCAATTGCATTTCTACTCCTACTCTCTCTCTCTCTCTCTCTCTCTCTCTCTCTCTCTCTCTCTCTCTCTCTCTCTCTCTCTCTCTCTCTCTCTCTCTCTCTCTCTCTCTCTCTCTCTCTCTCTCTCTCTCTCTTCAGTGTTTCCTTTCAGTCCTTCACTTTTTTCACCAATGTTTCCATATATATATATATATATATATATATATATATATATATATATATATATATATATATATATATATATATATATATATATATATATATATATATATATATTTTTTTTTTTTTTTTTTTTCTTCCAGTCTCATTCTTCCCTCTACCTCTTCTCACCTCTCTTCCCTCCCTAGCTTCCAACCTCCACAGTCCAAGTTTATTTTTATTTTGGTCTTTGCTTCATCCTTGCAATGTTTATGTATTTTCTTTTGTCGCTCTAAACGTCACGTCTCGCTTCTTCTTCAGGGTTCTCCGCTACTGCATTGATTAATTTTTATAAGTGCCATTCTCTTCCCTCTCCTGTTCCTCTGACGGAGTGTTATTTAATGTCTCCCTGTCTCTTCTTTAGTGCTGGGAAAAAAATGTATTATAGGTAGAAGGTGTATGGGTGGGAGGGTTGTGTTTAGTTTATTTCGTTTCATGTTTTCATTTCAGTTATTGTATTTTAAATGGGTTCATCGAGAGTTTACATGGATGCAGGCAGTGATATTTTTTCCTGCGAAATACGAATATTTATTGTGTGTAACATATGTATTGGCTTTTGATTCATTATTATTACCTGAAGGAGGGACAATATTGATGAGTCCAATAACACCGAGTCTCTTGACCCCGATGATGCAACAGTGACGGGAAGGAGAAAGAGAGACAAGTATTATATAGTTTGAAGAAAAATTGATATTTTCCCATTCCGTCTTACTCTTCTCTAGAACACAAAATATTAGTTGAAAAGAAAATAAGAACACTTGATGTCTTTTATTGTTACCTAGAAAACGAGGTCGTTGGAAAGAATGAAAAGAATTACAATTCTCTCTAACTCCTCTGAAGAAAAGGATATAATAGTTGGAAAGAAAGCAAGAAAACTCACATTTTCTTATGTCAAGTTTAGAAAACGAGATACTTTTTGAAGAGAAAATAAGAAACAGCCACGTTCACGTTTTTATTCTTCTCTATGAAACAAAATATTAGATGAAGAGAATATGAGGAAAGTCTCTTTTTACTCCTCTGTGGAAAACCAAATATTAGTTCTCCGGTGTTTAGAGCGCGAAAAGACCGTCAAACAACATCCATTTCTTCTTAAAAAGTGTCCTGAAGAATCAAACCCCTCAAACAATGCTTTCAGTGAACACTTTATCGCCCTTGTGTCTTCCCCCCTCCCTGCAGCCTTCTAGTGCCCCTAAGAGCCGAGTCGCTGCACCCAACAACTGCATCACAGGGGAAGTGGGTGGCGGCTCCCTCTCCGCCCCGCCCTTCCTCCCACTAACCCACAACTCCATTCCTGCTTTCCTCTCTTCCTCTCTCGCTGTCCCCTTCGCCTCCTATCCCTTGTCCCTTTCATATGCTGCGGGACCCAATCAAACTCCTTCGCCTCTCTGTCCTGTGAGGTACGTAGAGAGAGAGAGAGAGAGAGAGAGAGAGAGAGAGAGAGAGAGAGAGAGAGAGAGAGAGAGAGAGAGAGAGAGAGAGAGAGAGAATGAAGTTTGTACATGAATTGTGTGTGTATGACTTTTTCCTCAGCGTCGGGTCCAAAGCCAGGGAAGGTTTTTGAAGGTGTCATCTCTTTTCCCCGCCAAAATAGAGTTACCACGGAGCAAGATGGCCGTGGTGCCTCGTCTGTTAATAAGAGTCCGTACTGCTTTTTTTTTTTTTTTTTTTTTTTTTTTTTACTGTGCACACTTCTTAACAAAGTTTTCTACTTTTAAGAAATTTCATAAGAACGAGATAAACTTTGCAAATTCTTTAAATTAAATACCTTTGCTGAACGAGTTGACACTGATGCAAGTATACTTGAGGATAATAGGGGAGGAGATGGTGGTGGAGGAGGAGGAAGGAGGGAAAATGAAGATGAGGAGGAGAAGGAGGTGGAGGTGGAGATGAAGGTGGAGGTGGAGGTGGAGGTGGAGATGGAGATGGAGGTGGTGGTGGTGGATGATGATGATGAGGATGTCGAGGGAGAGGAGGGGGAGGTAGAGGGTGAGGAAAAGTAACACAAAAGCACAGTAGTCGTATACTGCAAGAAACTTACTGATTCTTTAGAGGTAGTATTTGTTACATCTCCTCTATGAAATCTATGGTTTCTTAAGCAAGAAACGTATTGCGATAGTAAAAACAAAAGGAAAAGGAAGAAGAAGAAGAAAAGACAGGTAGAACTAGAAGAATAAAGAGGAAGAGGAGAGCAATGAAGAAGGTGGAGGTACAAAACATAAGCTTAACACAAAGGTAGCGGTACGTAAAACTAAAAGAAATGAATACAACACCGCCAGAAACCGAATCACTAGCAGCATCTTAACACGCACAAACTAACGGAGACATTCACTTCTCAGCGCTGCATGGAGACCTGGAATTTCTGGCACGGGGTAAGGAGAAAGAAAGCGACGAGAAAACAGTGAGCGTTTAGCGAAGAGAGAGAGGAAACGTATAGTCCATGAAAGGGTTCTCGCTTCACGGGTCTCCTCTTCCTTGCGTCCTGAAATAGACAGTCTGACCCGAGAAACAAAGCAGTAAGCACCATTCTAGTTTCACCACAAGAGTGCGAATGTGCGAAGAGATTGTGCTTGTATGGTTAATGGTGAGAAGCAAGTTTTCTTAATCCTTTGAATGCTAATGACCCATGTTATTAATTTGAGTTAGTCTGAATTTCACCAAGTAAGAATATACATGCACTATAAAGATTATCAAACATTATGACATTTTAGCTTTGTTATCCTTGGAAAACTATCAAAAATTTTAACTTCTAATTACGTATATTTTTTGTACGAATAGCTCTGAATCATACAAAACAAGAATTAAAATATGTCCATCAGATAGTTTGTTGAAAATAATTTAACTTTTTCTCGGTTATCTTACAAACTTATCAAAATTTGTACTATGATATTTTATTAAGATAGCGAGTTGCTGCAGTCAAAGGGTTAGGGGGAAAAACAAAGATTTGAATGCAGTAGTGAATGTGGAATGGGCTAGCAGGGTGGAACAGGGGTGGAGAAAGTTTATAATCGTGCTCGGTAAGTAAGGGGTGGAGGAAGACGAGCAGGAGAAAAGGGTAAATGATGAAGGGAAGAGTTGGGATGGAGATAAGGGAAGAGAAAGAGAGGTGAGTAATGTGTGTATAGTGGAGGAAGGGATGGGATGAGAGAGGGACGCACGTAATGGATGGAGAGCGAGGGTGGAGGTGCTTGGGATGGAAGGCGAGAAGACATTCATACATATCTCACCTTTACTCCCCGTCAGCTGCACTTCACTCGAGTGACTGCAGCTTATCAGTGTGTAGCTTGTATTGGGATAAATAATTGATTTCATTACCTTACTTGATTTGCTGTATTTTGTTGATTGTCTTATTTATTTACTTATTTATTTCTACGTAGGAAAACCTTTCATAATTATGATCAAGATTTTTTTTTTTTATTATGTGTGTGTGTATGTGTGGTTTTCAAGGTTATCAAACTGCATTTGATATTCCTCCTTGCTTCATGATAGGAAAGAAGCTTAATATAACACAGAAATAGCACCAGTATTTCGTATTGTAACATGAAGCAATGCAAGTTTAATTTTTTTCTTTCACAGTGTAAGTAATGGTGAATACGTGCATGCATTTGCCTTGATGATGTTTAAATCGCACCGCCGCGCTAATTATGATTAAGTGGAACTAGGGACGGTTGGTTCCATTCATGTGTTCTGGTTGTGCCTGTGGGAGTCACTAACATTCGTGGCAAATTACTCCTGTTTTTAGAACATACAGTATAAGACTGTTTTCATAAATTGCAGTAAAGAAGAAAGAGTTACGGAACAGTAAAGCTTGCAATTAAACTTAACTTTTCTTACATACAAAGAAACAAAGTGTGAGTGCGCTCGTGGAGAAAGTAAAGTACTGCAGCGTGAGGACACACAGAGACACAAGGGCTGCATGGAATAGTAATCAGTCGTGAGCCCTCAGAAGTCATGTCTGGCTGAGGGGCGGCGGCGTGCGTCATAAAGCACAATAACATGCTCGTAAGAGATGGAGCAGCGCGCCAGCTCAGTCAGGTATGACACTTAACAAGACGTTTATCACCGCCAACAAGGCTATGGTCACCGCCGCCGCTGACACAAGTACACGTTATTACTCTTGGGTACTGCCGCCATTTACAAGTAAAAATTGCACCCAGGAGTACATTAAAAGTTGCAGTGGCGCACATTTATTCCACCAACACGTCAGTTTTATGCGTCCATCAACAGCTCCCTCCTGTCCATTCCGGCACGATTATTGCGAGGCGGTAACTGCTCTCATCCCACGTCCAGGGAATACGAGATTGACAATACAGGTCGTAAGATTGACACGGTGCCTCTGTTATTAAAACCACAAGACTAGTTTTTACCCGTTCCGCAAGATTTAAGAACTTCCTCGACATAAAACGTAAACTTGTGGCAGAGGGAGTTTTGGAAAGCTTCTTATGTACCAGCTTGATATTTTTTGAAGGAATATTCGCTACAGGTGTTGCGGTTGAGGTGACGGGAGGGACTTACCTGGGATTTTTCAGTTCATCCTTACTTTTAATTTATGGTAGCTTTCTTTTCAAATTAGCAGCATTAATAGCGTGGTGACCCGGGAGACATAGGCGAGTTTTATAGGTGTATGGAAAATTCTCACTTTAATTATAGGTATTTATTTTTGCTGTTTTAATGGTGTCATAAATATTAAGCTGTAACGCCATTGGTAGTCTGCGTGGCTGAGTACATGACTCTCTCTCTCTCTCTCTCTCTCTCTCTCTCTCTCTCTCTCTCTCTCTCTCTCTCTCTCTCTCTCTCTCTCTCTCTCTCTCTCTCTCTCTCTCTCTCTCTCTCTCTCTCTCTCTCTCTCTCTCTCTCTCTCTCTCTCTCTCTCTCTCTCTCTTTTTACACTTCATCCTCTGCAGTAGTCAAATAAACACCATGAACCGGAACCCAGCACATTATCCTCCACACAGCACTTCTTCCCGCCACGTCTCCCTATCACAACCCACGCAGCACTACCTCCACCTTCATCGTGCCCAACAACCTCCTAACCTTCTCATTGTCACGGCAGTTTCTCTCGCTCTGATGTAGTGTTAACGCCACTCCCGAAATCCACTGCCGCGAGCCATCCTGATGCATTGTTAATAGCACTACATAAATTTCACTGCACTCCCTCCATCTGTAGTATTAATAGCATTTAGCACTAATCCACCCCACACTACTCCCTCTCCTCTCGTCGCATTGTTAACGGTACACATATCTTCGTTTCTCCATGTATTAAAAGCTGTGGTAGAAAAAAGTTAAGTTAGAAATCATAGGAGTGAAAGATTAGTATGTAAGTGGTAAACTGTTAATTATTCCGAGTCTACATTGTATAATCGAATCTTTTTCCTCATCGTTGCTCCAGTGTTAGAGTGGTGGGAGCATGGCGGTTCCGAGCAAGAGGTCAGGCAGGCAGTCAGTCCTCCCGCGCCCTCTTGGCACGATTGTTGTCCAGTTATTCACTTGCCGTCCAATATAACTTGGCAGCAGCAGACCCCAAGTTGGCACAGACTTAGATCTTGTGTAGGAGTTTAGGACTAAGGAGCTGAGGACCAACGAGCGACCTGAGTCACCTTATGGGGCCGCTGTACCTGAGAGCTTTGTCCGTGCCACTTACACCTATCACCTGTTGATCTCTCACACCTGTACGTGTTTAAACCTTATCTGTGAGTGTGCTGAGTGTGTGGAGTGTTTGCGCTTCCCCTTTCATCTTTCTCTTGAGGTAATACCAAGCTTATGCTAATCCAGCCTCTCCCTCATCCTCGCCACTACTTAACGCTCGCTGCCCCCCAACGCCGGCTTGTAATATTACCTCCCGACCAGAAGGATAAAATCTGTGGTGTTTCATATAATTCCACCGGATTTGCATAATTGTTGAAGCCAAAGCGTGTTTTAACTGTAATTAATTTCATGAGGTGTACTGGGCCGCTGTCTAATGTACAGCATTTACTTTTTCGTCCGAGATTAACTTATGCAAATTATATCAATCCTATCATTGTTGTTATATATACATAATTTGTTCCCTTATTGGGGTGATATTCCTGTTTCAGTATAGATAAGTAAATAGGCAAGTGCATAAGTGAATAGATGAATAAGTAATACATAGATAAATAAGTAATAAATGACACACACACACACACACACACACACACACACACACACACACACACACACACACACACACACACACACACACACACACACACACACACACACACACACACACACACACACACACACACACACACACACACACACACAGGGCACAATGAATAATTTACATCATAATGAATAATTACTGACAATAGAGTCTCTCCACGCAAATCCATGCAGTCCTGGTCGTGCCGTGGTGTGTGTAGGCGGGGCTGATCCACGCCTGTGTGTTCAGACTGGAAGCCCTGCCGAGTGTTGTGGAATGAAAGGCGTGTTTTTTTTTTTTGTTTTGTATAACCTCGTTTACTGGTATACAAGACAAGGCCATGGAACAAATAACTGGAAACTGCATAGATTTCTTCGTCTGCAACAAGAGCACGCTTTACAAAGTGGCAGATTTAATAAGTTTTTGTATTTTTATTGTTGTATTGTTTTGAGTTTCCTGGCGATGTAGTGAATTCTGTTTCTCTTGCCAGGCTCTTAAATTGGTAAATATAAATGGTTTGTTCGATCCTGAGAGAATGTTTCAGGAAAGAGAATAATGATATTGGATGCGTGAAAGAATTGTCAATTTATAAACTCCGCGCTTCGATGAATACTCACACTTGCATTATCTGTAAACTTTTATCCTCCAATAGAAATGAAAGAATGACGGAACTTTTGTATGCAAACGAAAACGTAAAAAGAGAAAATGAACTCGCTGTGTTTCTTTTGTTTGGAAATAAAAATACCGTAAAGCGTAAACTAATTATGGACTGCAGCGGTGGTCCTGCGGGTGTATTGAGATTATTGGGATTGCCGCGCGCAGGAGTGGGTGCACCAGGCGGAGGGCTGCACCATCCCTTCACACTGCTAATGAGGTTCACCTGCCGGCACCAGGTGTTGCTCTGCCAGCGCCTCCGCTAGTTCACGACACTTATGACGCAATAGCTTGTTCCGCCGCTCACTTTAGAGTAATTATGCGTAATGGCTGCATTAATGAGTGCATGAACCATTGCTGCGATTGTTAAAGCGAGGCATGATCCCGGACACATCTTGGGTAGCACTTCAATTCCCAGGACGAGACACAAGACTCCTCCATCAGAGTCTTGGTTGTAGCGACGCCGAGCGTTGCGAAATAACAAACACTTCACCTCAACATTAATTGAAATTGCGGAAATGAAAATAGATTACTTGAACAAAGAAGACTCGAGCTTCGCGTTCCTAAGAGTTACCAAGCACGCTAATTCCTGCTCTCTCTCTCTCTCTCTCTCTCTCTCTCTCTCTCTCTCTCTCTCTCTCTCTCTCTCTCTCTCTCTCTCTCTCTCTCTCTCTCTCTCTCTCTCTCTCTCTCTCTCTCTCTCTCTCTCTCTCTCTCTCTCTCTCCTTTTAGTGGATGAAACTTAACTGTTCTTTTGCCCTTGACCGGTTATATATATATATATATATATATATATATATATATATATATATATATATATATATATATATATATATATATATATATATAGAGAGAGAGAGAGAGAGAGAGAGAGAGAGAGAGAGAGAGAGAGAGAGACAAAGAGATTTTTTGGTCGCATTTTTCAATATCGAAAACTTGGGGAACATTCATTACTGCATACTTTTATTAACAAGGGGCAGCAGCAGTCCATGTAACAGCAAACACCCGCGCGAGAGTGTTTCGTTGTCAGCCATTTGCTCGATTTTTAATTGGTTTCTGCACGTCCTGGCGTGTTTGTGGCCTGCGGGAAGTTGACTGTCAAGCGATTATTATAGTCAGCCAGCACGACAGTCAGTCACTCTGCGTCAGTCTGTCTCCGCCACCTGTCCACCACCTCCTCTCCTTCCAGCACCCTCACGCCTCACTCTCGCCCGCCACTCCATTAGGTGACAATCACAGGCTCGTCCACTGCTTGTCAATCTCTCCCCGGTGTCCATTCCCGTCAGATTTTGGCCCGGAAGATTCATTTTAGTGAGAGAGAGAGAGAGAGAGAGAGAGAGAGAGAGAGAGAGAGAGAGAGAGAGAGAGAGAGAGAGAGAGAGAGAGAGGGGGAGAGAGCAAAATAATATCAAGCTTAACTCCTTCAGTACTGGGACGCATTTTTACCTCGAGTTTTGGGTATTATTAGACGATTATGTTTACATTAGAAAAGATCTGTGGAGGTCAAAAGATTAATGAGCTGAGTCTTCACTATTCGAATCGCCCCCCACCCCCTCCGTAAGTTTCTGATGCTGTATGAAATCACCAAATAGAAAGCAGAATGAATAAGGAAACGCGTCATGCATGGTAGTGAAGGAGTTAACCGGAAATTCTCTTACCTCTGTTCAATGAGCGTAAATCAAGGCGAGTTAGCGGGTGGGAGTCAACAAGGGCAGGCTCGTTGATGACTTGCCTTGGTAGCGGGTAATTGTGCCGGTAATGACCTCAGCCTACCACTTAACCAGTAACGGATGAGGCCGCTCAGACACTGCCGCGCGTCCAAGCCAGCCATCCATCACCTGGACAGAAAATGTAACCTGTGTTTATACCGCGGCGTGCCCGTTGATGAGTCAGCGACCTGGTGATTCATAGGCTTGGATGGGGCATGAGAGGTGGTGATTCTAGGGGAAAAAAAGACCCAGGTACAAAAAAGATCACATGAAAAATAATAACCGTGCGTACAAAAAAAGGAATATTTCTCAAGGCAGGAGTAAGTAAAGTAGCACATTGCAGGAACTTATTATAATGTTTCGGCGGTCGAGCTTAAAATTTCCCGCCCTGAGCTAACAAATTATTCTCGAACGCACTCCTTGGCCAGTTTTTCTCCTTTATTTTTTAACATATTTTCTTTTAATGCAGATTTTGTGATACGCCTCTTAGTGAATTTTTGTTGTGGATTTCTTTCTAATCTTCATTTATTTACATCTTTTTTTGTCACTTCCTTTTTAAACAGTTGTAAAGGCAAGAATAGGAAGGTGTTTCAGGGAAGCGCGTTAAGCAAGTGAAAAACTACAGATAATTTATGTTGAAAGCAATGTGAAGCGTGTGTAGTACTGTGTTTACACACACACACACACACACACACACACACACACACACACACACACACACACACACACACACACACACACACACACACACACACACACACACACACACACACACACACACACACACACACACACACACACACACACACACACACACACACACACACACACACACACACACACACGTCAAGCACATGCAGTCACGCACTGATCTTCACACACAAAGCGAACATAGGAAAGGGCAGTAAGCACGCGAGCGACGCCTCACCTCTAAATTTTGCCTCGTTAGATAATTAACGCCACACTGCTGACGTCACCTGCCTGTTGGGGAAACATATACAGCTGGGCAGGCGAGGGTAGAGAAAGGTTCGAGGTATGAGTAGGTAATGGTGAGGAGGTGAGGTGGTACATATAATGAGTCACTGTTAGGCAGGTGATGAGAAGTTAGGAGTCAGTTAATAAATATTTTCAGTCATAGACCAGTATGCGGAAACGCTTTGCTCTCTCACCATGACTGTTTATCAAAGGCCATAGAAATATCAAGAGCGTTTCACCAGTTAATAATATAAAAATCTTGTTAATCTGGCTCTAGAATCACAGAAACACGCTTAAAAATCTGTATCACTTCAAATAAAGCCCTTTGAAAATTGTGGAAGTGCTGTCAGAAGTCTTTGAGAACAGGGGTCATAGTGCGATGGTGCTATTGATACTGATTCATTGCAGAGGAGGAAGGGAAGTCTTGCTGCTGACTCATTTGTTAATGTTAATATGGAGTTACGATTAGGGAAGTGATAAAGTAGTGCTAGGAATAAGACACCGAGTTATTACTAGAGTGTTAGTTATAGAGTTATGATTAGGGAAGAAATAAGGTGCTGCTAGAACTAAGACGTTGAGTTATTACTTGTGATATGTCAGAAGCACAAGAATGTAAGGAATGTATTGTGTTTTATCCCTATGTAGGAGCGAAAGGGATGAAACAGTAGCAGTTTACGGAAAGAAAAGTAAAGTTAGTGTTGTTTATTATACCCATTTGATATAAGCTGGCGGGATGCACTTGACTTGCGCCTTGCCTCTCCTCGCCGCGCCATGCACTCGTTTCTCATCGCCACCAAGAAATTCAGCAGAAAAGAGGCCACAGAAAACGAGGTTCATTTGCAGAATAATTAAGGACAGGAAAAAGTAAATTGCTTTTATATCTGCTGTGACATTGGAAGTGATGGGTGTGTGTGTGTGTGTGTGTGTGTGTGTGTGTGTGTGTGTGTGTGTGTGTGTGTGTGTGTGTGTGTGTGTGTGAATAAGTGCTCGTATATTTTTAAATGAATGTTCATTAATAATTATAAAGAAACTCACAAAAAAATAAATGCATGAAATATAAACTGGCAGAGAATGGGCGCACAGGGATTTTCGTTTTTTTTCATTATTTATTTATTCTTTTTTCACACAGCAATCAGCATAAACCCATAAGTTATTCAACATATTTATTTAACATGTACTGCAATTTTTCTTTCTATACTTTACATTTTACATTTTCCCTTTCGGTTGGGGTAGAACTCCTCCTCCTCCTCCTCCTCCTCCTCCTCCTCCTCCTCCTCCTCCTCCTCCTCCTCCTCCTCCTCCTCCTCCTCCTCCTCCTCCTCCTCCTCTTCCTCCTCCTCCTCCTCCTCCTCCTCCTCCCTGCCCATCGCTCAGCTCTCTTCGCGCCCATCTGTTTCAATACTTCTTGCTTACAGCTAGCAGAAGAACCCTTACGAATATCTTCTCATTACTTTCCTCTTCTTTTCCTTTTCCACTTCCTCCTT